>NC_089793.1:14260323-14262823 GCF_040412425.1 Macrobrachium rosenbergii | reverse complement strand
AGAAACAACAGAGAGAGAGAGAGAGAGAGAGAGAGAGAGAGAGTAGATCCGTCACATTTTCATTCTTGTAAATGGCATAATGGAAGGAAAAGGAACTAAAGATAGCAGTAGAGGGATTTCTCCTTCAATGCAGACAAGAGGAGAGAGAGAGAGAGAGAGAGAGAGAGAGAGAATCTGTCAGTCACTTTTCATTCCTGTTGATAGCGTAATGTGGACAAAAGACAGAACACGTATAGACAGTGAAGAGATGAGGAAGAGAGAGAGAGAGAGAGAGAGAGAGAGAGAGAGAGAGAGAGAGAGAGAGAGAGAGAGCGCTGCTAGAAGTTAATTAACAAAGAAAACAACTGCAATAACAGAGTAAACAATGGGGAAATAACATCATTCTGAACGGTTCGAGGGCAATCTGATCTCCGACAAAAATCTGGTCATTGGTTTACTCTTCTATATTACATTGTACTTATTTTCTGGAAGGGTTACATCACAGCCAGGTAAATCTACCTCCCAGAAGCTATGTTTGGACTTCATATGTCACAAATAAGCAGTTCCTTCAACTCTGTGTGAGACCATTCCTTCATATCATCCAATTCTGCAATGTGAGCCTCTCTCCCTCCCTCTGTATTCCTTGCATACTTCATCAGAACATGTCTATGAAGGACCTTTGCCATTTTAAACGCTTTTACTTCCAGTGAAAGATCCTTTCAAAAATTAAATAAAAAAAAAATTCCTTGGCCGGGAAGATACGGTCGACTGACAGTATATGTATGTATCTATGTATGTATGTATGTATGTATGTATGTATGTATGTATGTATGTATGTATGTATAAACATTAGCGAGATTAAGCAACGTTGGTCAGTATTTGGATAAACCTCATTAGGGGCAGGACGTGGGGCTAGCAACTTCATCCCAAAATGAGTTGCTGAAAAAAGGCATGAAGGGAAAACGGCATTAATAACATTGGTTTAAAAAATATCATTAATAATAGTCATCTAAGATAAAAAAAGCGCTATTTATAACAACCACTGAAGAGGCCTTTAAGCTTTAAGGAATTACCAATATCTTCTTTGTATATAATCAACTATGCAACAAAAGTTGCATATGAATTAAAAAAAAACCACGAACCGTGTTCCTAATTGTCAAAAGCGCTATTCTAAAAAAATGTTAAATACAAAAAGAAAAGACTAATTCGCGTGGAGAGAGAGAGAGAGAGAGAGAGAGAGAGAGAGAGAGAGAGAGAGTGTGTGTGTGTGTGTGTGTTTTCGACTTACACGTTACAAAACTCTTATTAGTATTAATTCATTCATCAATATTTATCGACAAGAAAATTCATACGCTCATTATACAGACTGATAAAGGGCCTTGTGCACAAGGTCGTAGCTCTAGTCGGTGGCTTAGATTTTTGCAAGGGGCGGGGGGGAAGGTTAAAAAAAACTCGCAATCGCCAAGAAATGGAAAAAATACATGACAATCTAATTTCCTCAAAGTCTTCAGTGAATATTTTGGAAGTAAAAACCAATGGCACTGTTCTCAAAATCAAAATGTGATGAGAATATTGTGTAGACAGAAAAATAGGTTCCCCGGAAAAGATAGATCAGCTACGACAGGCTCAAGTAGATTTCTAAAAAGTTTGGGTTATGAAATAGATAATGAAATTTATAAGGGAAAAATCTTAACCCTTACCCACAATGTCACTGGGGTGAAATCTATGTTACGCCTACGCGCCTGCGCCTGAAAGACAGCAAGTGTTTTACTGCAAACACAAGTGGACCCAATGGGCAAGAAAACGCCCGTCGTGAACTAGTTCCGTTATAAACTCAATAAAGCTTTGTACAGGAGTGGCCGTTTGCTCGCCAAATCACCCACCATTTAAGAGCCTTCGTTCTTTCCGGGAAGTCATTTCTTCTAGTGCCAAAGCTAAGTTCTCTCGAGAATGCACACAAATTCTCCGGCTGGTAGTATTCTTCATTCTAAAATTCCATTATGTGAGATCATGATACCTTCGTAACTACATAAGTGTATAGACTTTTTGATTCAAATTTAGAATGATCGACAAACTGTCATCAATGTGTCATACAACAGCATCTTTTATAAAAAAAAAAAAGATTGACATTAAATTTCGAAGAAACTTTTGAAGGTACTTCGGCCTGGCACTGCATAAAAATAATTTTCACAAAATAATCTACACAAATGAAGAAAAACCGAGATTGTTCGGTGCCTTTCAAAATCAACATATTCTAATGATTTCATTCAGCCATCCCAATTATATCTGAGAATTCCAAGAAACAATTACACGAACACGTATATTAAGAAAAAAAAAAAAGACGCAGATGGAAGGTGGCAGTGAAACCCCGGGCCTAACCCTTTCATCTTTCCCTTGAAGGATCTCAGAGCGGAAACTCCGGTGACAGAAGAAAAGTGACGTTTGGAAAAGACGCTGGGATGCAAGATGAAGACTGGATGGGGGATAGGGAGGCTGTAGAGCAGAAGGAGGGGAAAGGCTT
>NC_089793.1:14245323-14257823 GCF_040412425.1 Macrobrachium rosenbergii | reverse complement strand
TACACAAAGGTCTCACGACTTCAACTTAGTAAATTTCAGTAAAATTAATTATTTGATGTTAATGAACTTTCACTGGGGACCCCCATACGCCAAATCTTAGTCCAAAAGAGTTTCATAAGTAAAACTAATTATGTGATTGTAATGACCTTTCACTGGTGACCCCCATACACCAAATCTTAGTCCAAAAGAGTTTCATTGAAATTCATTAATCCCTTCTATAAGTTATTTTTATTAAAACTCGATCAAATACAGAGATCTCGCAACTTCAACCTAGTACATCGAATTCTTGAAACAAATTTTTTTTTTTTTTTTAAATGCGAGCAAGTTAGCGGTGAGATCGCAGTTGCCTTGTCGGAGGTTTAGCGTCTCTGACTGCTCTTTCCATCATTCTCTGGTTACGTACAACTGCGAATACACATTACAGTTTTATGAAATCCAAAGTAAACATTACACTGCAGCGCATTTCGTTTTTACATGATCTAATCCTAATGCAACCCGAAAGCCCGCTCCATCAACTGAAAACAAAACATTTAGGACTATCGAATTTAGAATCACGACTTCTCGAGAATGACTATAATTATCATGTAGAAAACTCGCGTAATCACATGATTCGCTAATATGGTGAAGGAATCTACAATGATGTCAGTGTAAATACATATAAAAATATATGTATATATACATTATATATATATATATATATATATATATATATATATATATATATTATATATATACAGAACAGAATATAGAGTTTAGGCCAAAGGTCAAGCACTGGGACCTATGAGGTCATTCAGCGCTGGAAAGGAAATTGAGAGTAGTTGGCTTTGAAAGGTGTAACAGGCAGAAAACCTCGCAGTTGCACTATGCAATAATTGTTAGGAGAGGGCGGACAGCAAGATGGAATAAAGAAAATGTGAATGGAGGTACAGTAAAATGAATGAAAGGGTTGCAGCTAGCAGAAGGGACGCTGCAAAAAACCTTAGTAATGCCTACAGTGCACCGTGATGTGCACTGATTTTACTAACTTATATATATATATATATATATATATATATATATATATATATATATATATATATATATATATATATATATATATATATATATATATATATATATATATATACATATATATACAGTATATACATACACACACACATATAAATATATATATATATATATATATATATATATATATATATATATATATATATATATATATATATATACTTTGATATATATATATATATATAACAAAACAAGACTTTTGAGAACCTACTCAAGTCTCCTTATCAGACTGATAAGGAGAGTGGAGCACGTTCTCGAAAGTTTTCGTTTTATATTTTTAATACATATTTACACCGACGTTATTGTGGATTTTTTCCCCACCAGTGTCTGCAATATTACCAACTTTCGTAGAACAGGACGACGCCAACTGATGTTACATAATGGCAAATGAAATCCGTTCCCAGAATCTCGAAGGTGGTGCAAACCTTCCTCGTGGACATGGAGGGAAGAGACAAGCGGGACCAAAGAAAAACTGAAGTAGAAGAATTCCAAACTCGACGCTTGTAACGCTAACTTCGTCATGAAAAGTTTTTTCGTTTTTCTTTACTATTTTTTTTTTTTTGATGGGGGAGGAGGGGGTGTTTTCTTTCCTCATGCTGTGATTATGCGTAATGAAAGGACGAGAGAGAGAGAGAGAGAGAGAGAGAGAGAGAATTAAAGAAGAGAGAGAAGAGAGAGAGAGAGAGAGAGAGAGAGAATTAATCTTGAATAGAGGAGGAAGAGAGAGAGAGAGTGACAGAGAGAGAATTAATCTTGAATAAAGGTGAGAGAGAGAGAGAGAGAGAGAGAGAGAGAGAGAGAGAGAGAGAGAGAGAGAGAGAGAATTAATCCTGAATAAAGGGATAACGTAAAACCACAGATATATTTCGTGTTTACAATACCTCCTGTGTCTTCCCAGAATACTTCCTGTCCACTAGAACGATTTCTCCCCAGTAATGCGAAAAACTAATCAACACAGCATACATAAATGAAATTACATAACTCGCTCCTCTACCTGGGTAATCACAAGGCACACAAGGCGGAATTATAAACTCCTAGTTACCGAAATACTGAGAAGCGAAGCAAACGAGAGAGAGAGAGAGAGAGAGAGAGAGAGAGAGAGAGAGAGAGGAGAGAGAGAGAGAGGAGAATTTCCCAACCTGATCCCCAGGCAGGGTCGAAGACCCATTGCCCTCTATACAGTTGCGGCGACCTTGAGAATATGTTGACCGGCCTCTCCAGCACGCTCACAAAGCGACCTTAATTACGCAGAGGTTATTGAATAACACTGCCAACGACCTCCAGTTCCCCGCTTAACCATCTTGGACCATGATGGTAACTGCAGCGAATGGAGTCTGTTTTCGTCATGAATTTCTACTCAACGTCGAACTTGCCGACTTAGTAATACAGCCGTGTTGTGAAGTTTGAATCCTTAAGCGCACTGGAGGCGGTTACTGCTTTATGAAATTGGATCAAGCTAAATATGATGGTTATGCCGTTGGTGGTTCACCTGGGATATGAAATTTCACAGAATGCCGGGAGGATTAGATTAAAACTGTTGGTAACCACACCATAAGATAATATTATGTCTTAGCAGATCCTGAAGAAAGAGGTCAAAGAATGGAGTGGTACAAGAGACTTGGCGATTGTGTAAGAGATATGCGTTTCCTAGATGCGCATTACACGCTGGAATACTCACATTAGGCGGTAGACTTTTAATCACTGCTTTTATTGTGAGATCAATTTGATATGGTCTGATGAGTCTCCCTATATGGAAGGAGCAGCCAATCTAATTACCTTCTATGGAAGGAGTAGCCAATCTAATTACCTTCTATGGAAGGAGTAGCCAATCTAATTAACCTATATGGAAGGAGTAGCCAATCTAATTACCACATACGGAAGGAGTAGCAATCTAATTACCTTGTATGGAAGAAGTAGATAATCTAATTACCCTATATGGAAGGAGTAGCCAATCTAATTACTTTATATGGAAGGAGTAGCCAATCTAATTACCTTATATGGAAGGAGTAACCAATCTAATTACCCTATCTGGAAGGCGTAGCCAATCTAATACCTTATATGGAAGGAGTAGCCAGTCTAATAACCCTATATAGAAGTAGCAGCCAATCTAATTACCTTATATGGAAGGACTAGCCAATCTAATTAAAGTGTATTGCAAAGCATTTTTCTTAGAAAACAGAATCACCTTCACTGAATCTCCTGCTGCTCGCCCAAAGGACTCGTTCCCTAATAACCGTTGAAAATGGACTAAGGTAAGTTTATGGGGTTGAACAGCAGGGTGTGAAGCAAAAAAATTAAACGAATGAATAGATAAGTCTGCTATAAATCACGTTTCGTATCCACTACATTGGCTTACAAGGCATACTGTAAGCGGTTTCCCTTTGGGGCCTACCTCCCTGACCCGAATTGAAATCGAACGGAGCCAGTGGATGTATGTATGTATGTGTGTATATATAAATAATATATATATGTGTGTATATATATATATATATATACATAAGTAAACATATATACATAAGTAATGTGTGTGTACATATACATACGTCAGTTTTGTGCGCTTATTTGTGTAACCAAATACTCACGCACTCACAAATTCCAAATTCATATTCAGATATGCAAATCTATGTCTGGCAGAGTCGTGTTCAAAATTTCCAACATCACCTGCGCCTGAGCGTGGAAACATTCAATCCTTGTCTCTGTCTACGACATAAACTTATTCAAAACCCAAAAATATTCAAGTGGATCAAAAGGGGCCTTTTACCCGAAGAACTTACGAAATCAAAGTTATAAGGCAGTTACGTAAAGGAGCTTAGCCAAAGGAATGGTAATTCGCCTAACAAAAGACACACACACGACAAAAGGGTGATTTAAATATTTATTTCGTGCCCTATAACCGCCCTCCCTCTCTCTCTCTCTCTCTCTCTCTCTCTCTCTCTCTCTCTCTCTCTCTCTCTCTCTCTCTCTCTCTCTCTCTCTCTCTGGTAAGGATTCTCCATACATAAACAGAAATATTATGTAAACTCACAAATGCTTTGTTTGTGAACACTGGGGCAATACACATACATAAAATCTGTATTTAAAATATTGAACATACGAACAAACAAACTGGTGGGCTGAATGTTCTCCAGTTACTATCTCAAGAGAAGCTGAAAATAGAGCAAATGGTACAGAAGAAGCTCTCAGTAAGAAGAATGCCTCCACCAAGGGTACGAGCATGTAAATTTGTATCCATTTTCACCTCATATGAGTGAGTGTTATACAAACATTTGAACCTGTTCTTTGATGTAGACCTTGGATCTTTAAGTGTTACGAATGCTACAGTATCTTACTTGGGAAATAGCATTAAAATTTATTTTGTAGGGAAAGCATACCAGAAAGATGCAGCGATCTATAAGCTGATCACATCAAATGGGCGATCTTCAGCATCTTATGAAATTTTAGTGATCATCTCTTGACAAACATTACACCATTTCCTTAATAATTTTTTGTGTAATATTTCTAATCACATTCTAAGCCCTTTAAGCCAAACAATGATTGAAATGGCCAATGTTAAAGTAATACTCGTTAAAAAAAAATCGATCAACTCTCTCATGGTCAAGGAACAACTAACACCTTTTCTTATTTTGATTACTGAAATGAAGAATTCAAGCTTTTTCCAATTCCCGTGTATTCTTCCATTAAATGTAGCCACTCCCTAACTAACCGCCAACTAACTTCTCTTTGGGGGCATTCCGATAACAGAAATCAGGCAAACAGACCAATAACTGCCTAGCTTTATACACAGCCATGCAAGACGGTCTATTTTTGTAGCAAACTCCATATCCCTGCGTGCAAATGAGCAATATGCACGATGATTTTTTTGTACTAAGTTCGACTGATACCCATTCAACTGTGTATGAAGAGTTACTCTGACATGTTCAGTATGACAGCCAAGACGGGTGGACGGAACAGCAGACGGCCGATGATCTCTCTTGAAGCACATCTATGCACGATGGTTTGGCCTCGCACAGCGTTTGAATGAAATCCCTTCGTCCGTGTAGGCGTTGCACTGACAAGGTAGGCGTGACAACAAACACACTGACGGACAGACGAATAGACAGAAAGACCGGACGACAGACAGAACCAAGTTTTACAACACCCTGACCAATTTTGTCTTTAGGGATCAAAGAAAAACGACCTTGGACATAGCCATGAGACATTTAGCCTTGCGTAAATTCTCGTCCAGCGCCCACAACTTCAGTTACAATGTCAGTTAAGCTATTGGTTGTCGTAGAGATTTAGGAGGGCAATAAACAACTTAATCCTATCGCAGTTTCTTCGAGCGCAAAATTCCGCCTCACACTGGTTGGAGTTAAGATATAAAGGATGATTTCGACTTCAGATAAATCACAAAGATATTGGATCTCTGATACGCCAACGAAGGCTGTACAATCTCCTTTCGGTTTGGGAACTGAAAAAATATTTTCCTTCCTAAGCATTGTCAGAAAATTCATAAATACTATTAATATATATATGTGTGTGTGTATAACTGAATCACGAAAATATAGAACGTGATGAATATATAAATAAAGACAAAATCCACGAAGGAAAGAGAAACAATGGAGTACTGCAAGGTGTTTGGTGGGTTGTAAGTATATGATATATACTGTACATACATACATACAGTATATATATATACATATATATATATATATATATATATAATATATATATATATATATATATATATATATATATATACACACACAGTATATATATATATATATATATATATATATATATATATATATATATATATATAAAATCAAACAGGTAGATCTGCAGACTCAAAACAAAAAGAAGCAAGAAAACATTGCGCCACTAAAACGCGATCCACTCAAGATTCTCTCCACTGCAAAGGCGGGCACACAGCAGACGTAGTGGGCCAAAAAAGCTTTTGAATAATGCCACTTCATTAATCTAGATCTCCGATGCACCAAAACGGACCCGGAAAACCTAATAAGCTTATTGCTTCTGCAATAATTCCGCGGCACAGCATTCGGACGCTAAGATATTTTATGACCATTGCCATCCAGTGAGCCATAATTTTCCGAGGCTGGGCCCTAAACAAAGGGGTTGAATAACATCGGGTTCACTCTGTCGCTGTAAACTGCTTTCGAGATGAATGGAGCAGACGATCTGATCTAATGCTCCGGGAACATCCCAGGCGATATGCTCTCACGTTACATCAAATCGCGATTCAACACAGAACACTAAAATAAATTCTTTTTATTAATTTTGACTCCATTTACAACCAAATTCTTAAAAAAAAAAAATAAATAAAAAAAATTTCTTCAGCGAGTGACCTAATATAATAAAATATCAATCACGTTAAAATTTACACCTGAATGGAAAATGATCATCAACTCAAAAGCAGAATTATCTATGGAATAAACAAATAAAACGGCACACGTATATGTATGTGTGTATTATACATATTCATAAGTATATATATTTATGTATAAATATATATATATTTATATATATGTATGTACGTATTAAGAGTAATTCGCCTGAAATCAACAAGCAAAAGTTACTGCATGAGCAAATACAATGCACGTGTAATTAAAAATGACTTTTAGTTAGGCCATAATTCGTATGTGAGGCTATACCACACACATCAACTAAATGAGATTTCATCGAATATTCGGTGTCTCTCAAAAAACTGCATTAGGAATCATTTCAGTGTTTTATTAGTCGGATTTTGCTTAAAACATTTACAATAAAATATGAAGGAATTAATCATGAAGGTTGTCTGTGTACTGGTATTAATATTTTTATCAGGAACTGTTTGGGTGTAGCCGATTATTATCAAAGCTATTTTTCTCGTGCCTCTAAATTTTGTTTTGTACTGTTGCAAAATTGCCTTTCACTGTATAAAAATTATCATTATTATTATTATTATTATTGAATGATGATTTTAATAAAACCATCAATTAAAAACAGAGAGTAATCAAAAATATGCAAGTTACGCAATAAATATCATCAACTTCCTAAATGACATCGAACGTACAAAAATCACAACACATGAAAATTTACACCAAAATCAAATATACTTTTAAAGACAAAGTCAATAAAATGATCATAAAATCTGTTCATGAAAGTAAGAAGATTTTTAAAATATTCTTTCCAATTATATTCATGCAGGTTATACACTATAAAGTACCGACTACCAAGTGGTAGAGAGAGAGAGAGAGAGAGAGAGAGAGAGAGAGAGAGAGAGAGAGAGAGAGAGAGAGAGAGAGAGAGAATCCTTTAAAGTTTCTAAGACATCTCGTGATCATTTTGTTGGACCTTGAATAATAAAACTAACCTCGAAGAGGCCCTCCCGTTTTCTATGGACTAACTCATCGAGGCACTTCTGTTTTCTGTGGACTACCTCGTCGAGGCCCTCACGTTTGCAATGGACTACCTTGAGTCCCTCACGTTTTCTAGGGACTACCTCTAAGACCCTCATGTTTCATAGGGGATACCTCGAAGAGGCCCTCAAATTTTCAACGAACTACGTCGTCGAGGCTACCCGTTTTCTATGAACTACCCCGACGAGTCCCTCGCGTTTTCTACGGACTACGCCGTCGAGGCCCTCGCGGTTCCTACGGAGTACGCCGTCGAGGCCCTCTCGTTTCCTATGGACTACCTCGACGATGCCCCCCCCCCGCCCCACGGTTTTAATGGACTAACTCACTGAGACACTTCCGTTTTCTATGGGCTACCTCGTCGAGGCCCTCCCGTTTTCTATGGACTACTTCGTCAAGTTTTTCTAGAAACTAAGTCGTCGTGGCCTTTCCGTTTTCTATGGACTACCTCGACGAGGCCCTCCCGTTTTCTATGGACTACCTCGTCAAGGCCCTCCCGTTTTCTAAGGACTACCTCGTCAAGGCCCTCCTTTTTTCTAGAAACTAAGTCGTCGTGGCCTTTCCGTTTTCTATGGACTGCCTCGACGAGGCCCTCTGGTTTTCTATGGACTACCTCATCGAGGCCCTCCGGTTTTCTAATTACTACCTCGTCCAGGCCCTTCTGTTTTTCTAGTTATATTGCGAAGACTTGCGTCTCCTTATCCTTTATTTTTACTTCTTTCTATCTCCAGTCAATTTATCCCATGGGCGACTCACAGCAGTTGAGCACCAACTGGATACGTAAATTAATGTTCAAGTCAATAAAGGCATACAGGATTCACAAGGACTCTTGTCCATAGCGTTCCTTTCCTTGCTAGACTGAACACGTGATCCCTGGTAGCGTGCCGAAGGTGCTATCACGAGAGAGAGAGAGAGAGAGAGAGAGAGAGAGAGAGAGAATCATAACTACAATTTAACTTGTCATATTACAGTTAAAAACCATTAGTCTACTGTAATCTTCATGATCTGGACTCCACAACGTCTGAGTTTCAATAAAACTAAAAATGAGAGGCGGTTGGGCATTCACAATCTCTCTCTCTCTCTCTCTCTCTCTCTCTCTCTCTCTCTCTCTCTCTCTCTACACTCACACACACACACACACACACACACGCAAAAGGCAAAATAATCGATGCGAAACGTCTTCCAATTTATACGTTTACATAAGAGTACTCTGTGTGTGTGTGTGTGTGTGTGTGTGTGTGTGTGCGCGCGTGCGCGAGCTCACCCTCACGAACAAGATAGTCTTCCAAGTTACATCTTGAGATTTATCCCGCTCGAGCACAATGTCACAATGCCATTATGAATTCTGAAAAGAGACTCCGCATAAAGAAAGCCCCATAATACCTCATGAAGATAAATACAACAGAAAAGAGCAAAAAGGGAAAAGGAGTTAGGTAACCACCAAGATATATAATGAGACTTCAATTTTTATAAAGGAAAAAATTCTGAAATTATGCTGCTGAAACCAACTCACTTTTTTTGGAGTTATTTATGTTACGAGACCGTTCAGTTCATATCAGTTGTCAAAATAACTACTATATTGCAATAAAGTATAATACGCTTCAACCACTCGGATAAAAATACCTAAAAGTAATGATCTAAGTAGGGGTCCCTACCCACTCCTAGGCCTGCTACCTTAACCCTCCCCCCTCCCCCGGCCCAGCTTATGAAAGATGTCAAGTTGCAAATTTCACTGCGCAAGAAGACAGGCAGTAAGCGCAGGAAAATTAGATTCTACGGCCCTAAATTATTCCTCAAAATTCTCTCTCTCTCTCTCTCTCTCTCTCTCTCTCTCTCTCTCTCTCTCTCTCTCTCTCTCTCTCTCTCTCTCTCTTTTCTCCTTGGTGCCCATTTATTGTATTGGCTTACGATCCCTGTTCCCCCTTGAAAACAGATTTGATAAAGCCAATTGACTTGAAAGTTTTCGGTCCCTCACATAAAGGACTTCTCCGACCCCATTTTCTTTTCAAGAACTCTCTCTGAAATAGAATTTAATGAATAAACTTTAATTCACATAATGAAAAACGAAGCACTAGTAAAGCAAATTTTCCAGGCTCACAAAAGACTTCCTTTAATACTTTATAATGACTAACGGCTAAGAACACAACATGGTTTAATTAAATTTTATGTATGTATTTATGTATGTATGTATATAAATACACACACATGAGTATATATATATTATATATATATTATATGTGTATATATACATATATAAATATACATATATATATATATATATATATATATATAATTTATATATATATATACATATATATATATATATATATATATATATATATATATATATATATATATATATATATATGAAGCACTGGACAACAAAATCCATCAATTCACATCGATGATGCCCAAACGATTCAAAATTCTATATTTAGATGAAATAACGCAAAGAAAATGAGGGAATCAATTTCAAACATCAATACGCAATAACTGCAAGTCTACTCCCGACATATTCAAAGGTGAGCTTTCCTTATACCTTACAACAAAATGAGAATTTTCACATTATGTTTAAAAGCATTCAAGATATTTCTATCTTTAACAGCGTCACGCAATACATTTCCATTTCACGCTAGAGAGGAAATTATAATAAACATGAAGTTGTTTCCTGTGTTGCTCTTGGCTATTAAATTTGTTTATCTATTTCTAATTTTGGATGATATTTATGCGGCTGATAGCAACAGATACAAAGATTACCGTCCAAGATGCCAGACAGAGAGAGAGAGAGAGAGAGAGAGAGAGAGAATTTGGGTTTATGGGGAAGTGAGAATCAAGGGAAATAATTATAACTGTGATGTTGAGAGAGAGAGAGAGAGAGAGAGAGAGAGAGAGAGAGAGAGAGAGAGAGAGAGAGAGAATTTGGGTTTATGGGGAAGTAGAATCTTTCGGTTTATAGGGACGTGAGAATCAGAATATAATTACAATGGTGATGTTGATAATAAAGAGAGAGAGAGAGAGAGAGAGAGAGAGAGAAGAGAGAGAGAGAGAGAGAGAGACTCTCGATGGAAGTGAGAATCTTTACAGAGAGAGAGAGAGAGAGAGAGAGAGAGAGAGAGAGAGAGAGAGATCCAACACACACGCTAAAGATTCTCATGAGATAATTAAACGTGCAGAGGCTGAAGCCTAAGTAGTCTAACCTAGTATTCAACTCACTAAATGCACGCGCTGCTACACCACTCAGGGAGCTAATTACGTTTAATGAGAAACAAATCTACGCTAAATTAGAACGTGAAATTAACGTCAACCCACGCTATCGTCGTTAATCCTTCATTTCAAGTGATAAACAAATCCAAATAATAATTGAAAATTTAACGGTAATGATGAGCATCGTATTTACTTTTCATTAGACGAGAAGCTTTTGATAATCTCTAATTATAACGAAAATGTTATTCTTGACATAAATGTCTAGGGTCTTTCCTACACAATCCTAAACAAATTAAAAAAAAATACGTTACAAACTTTATTATTTCTTTCGTAGCGAGATTTAGCACTGCCTTTTCACTTTTAAGTTAATTTTAGCCGTTTCCGCATGGGGAAATTGTTCACAAACCTCTGGAAACGAGGTTCCTTAGGGGGAATCAAATTTGTTCACTGTTTTGAGGAACCAGGTCTTATTTGAAACTAAATTCTCTCATTTTTACTCATTCTCTCTTCTGAACGTACAATTTCCGAGTATACTCGTACGCCATTTTCTTCTTGCAGCTTGAGTGAAGGCATAACAGATCCAGTTTACCGTAACGATGTGAGAGAGAGAGAGTGAGAAACAATGATTCAATGACGACTGCAATTCACGAAAACCCACTGTAATAGCGTACGACATTCAAGGAGACACATATGTTTCCCATCTTCCCCCCACCAGATCTCTATTTTTCTGAGAAGCCTCTGGGCGTGCTCGCCGGCGAATAAAACCCCCCACACTATTCAGAGGAAAGTGTGTCAAACTTTACCGCGATCACTGTCTGTAAACAGCGTATAACTTGGTAAGTCGTAAACAGACAACACTTTTATTCAGAACTAGGCACATTTTTCGTGCCCCAATTGCCGTCTAACTGTGTCAAGGAAGCGACGAGGAAGGAGGAGGCAATCATGCAAATGCATGTTGCAGGCCAAAAGAAGTATAACGTCGAAGGAAAA
The DNA here is from genome assembly GCF_040412425.1 of Macrobrachium rosenbergii. Classification (NCBI taxonomy): domain Eukaryota; kingdom Metazoa; phylum Arthropoda; class Malacostraca; order Decapoda; family Palaemonidae; genus Macrobrachium; species Macrobrachium rosenbergii. The sequence continues at coordinate 14,246,166 of NC_089793.1, read as the reverse complement.
TGTAAGAAAGTAAACAGAGGAAAATGGGAAATTAAACAAGGGAGTGGTTGCTGGAAAGTTACATAAAGCCGTTTCAGCCACTATAAATGAACTATATGTAAGTTAGACTGCTAATAAAAGCGTGTACCTCAGTATCACTTGTCTTGTGTTAATAAAAAAAATTGAAGTCTGAAAATCACAAAATATAATTAATTAGGAAAAGAACGTAACCATATACTTAAATGCACAAACACATCACCGTCATGACAGAAAACTAATGACTGTCAAAGTAGACAAATACTTCATATATGTAAATTGCCCTAAAATACGAACTTAGCTTCAATCTGTAAACTCCCACCTATATATTACATTACACTTAAAACCACCGTCCTTGCTTAAAACAATGTCCTCATCCTACGGCTGCTTTTATATTTATTCCTTCTGCCAATCTTAATCTGGGTTGCCCATCTAACTGGCATCTTCACATGAGAATATTGAAAAGAAAATACAAAAAGTAAATTGTGTAAATTTATACCAGACACTGCAACTACATCTTTTGATTTTCAGCAATGATTCAGTGGCAGAATAAATGCATGAAAAAATGATCAACGATGAGAGTAGATCATATGCATGGACAACAAAAATTAAAACAGCCCTTCCTACAATTCTCAAATAAAGATAACCATGTTAAAATTCAAGCAACATGCATGTACATACCTGAGTGTAATAGTATATATATATATATATATATATATATATATATATATATATATATATATATATATATATATATATTATATTATATATATATACATATACATACACACATGTATATGCATACATACATACATACGTATATATACA
>NC_089793.1:14232823-14242823 GCF_040412425.1 Macrobrachium rosenbergii | reverse complement strand
ACTAATATTTGTCAATAAAAACATTCCCCAAATAAAAGATTCAAAGGCCAGAATCTCAATCTGGATCCAATTCAATCTGCTCCACAATTTACCCATCATTTTCCACTTTTCAGCAGGACCCAAATATTAAAGGACAAATGCCACTGGGGAATACCACGCCACCGTAAGACCAAATTTTGCACGAACGTTGAAAAACGTCTAAAAAAGATTTTTCCAATAAAAGGGAAGGGTCATGCTTAATGTTTATAACAACAGGTCAAATACACTTGTCAGATTTAGGGGTATTGTACCCAAACTCCCAAAGCCTTCCTAATACCAGGCCCCCGTAGAGGGGTAATGCCGTCAGTGCACCTCATGTGGTTCACTGCAGGCATTACTTAAGGTTCCTCGCAGCATGCCTTCCGCCCCTAGCTGCAACCCCTTTCATTCCTTTTATTGGACCTCCTTTCATATTATCTTTCTTCCATCTTGCTTCCCACCATCTCTAACAATTGTTTCATAGTGCAACTGCGAGATTTTCCTCCTGTTACACCTTTCAGACCTTTTACTGTCAATTTTCATTTCAGCGCTGAACGACCTCATAGGTCCCAGTGGTTGGCATTTGGCCTAAATTCTATATTCAATTCAGTTCAATCCTATCCCTAACTCCAGGCGCTTCGAGATAACGGAGAGCATTTTATCTATTAACGAGAATTAGAGGACATCTTTTTTAACCGTTACTCTCATATAAGGACGTGGTCGACGGCACCGCGCAGTAGACATAGTAATTCAGCTCCTTAAGGACGAAGAACGAAGGGTATGAAACAGTCCCGTCAAGGCATAACGATCCTGGCAACAGCCACTGGTCAACCCAACCTCACATTACGTAACCCGCTCCCCAAACCTCCACCCCAAGACGCCAACGAGGCTAGCCAGGTTCGTGGAGTCGTCACTTCGATCAAATGAAAGACACAGGGATTTAACACAGCATTACGCACTACAGTTACAGCTTGTCTTCAGTTGTTCTTTACAAATGTGTCCTTTAAACATTAAGTTTTCACTGAGATGATTTCCACCCGAGAAACCCTCAGTAACAATCGTTCCTCGAATCGGATTTTGAAAAACACGTTGCTTGTCGTAACTGTTTAGAAAGAAGCCCAGGTATAGAGAGGAATACTCACAAATTAATGAGGCATGTATTTATATGTATATTAACACGTAATTAAATATATTCTAATGCTAAGAACTTAATTTATTTTTTGAAATCTAAAACGCCATTGAATGTTTTACTGTAGAGTAAATAGAGATATCGTACATTACTCACCCATACTGCTGATGACGCAGTTTATGACGTCACACATTTTCTGAAAAGGTCGGCATCCATTTCCCTTTATATCAAAGAACTCCAGCGTTCAGCTTCCTTCTTTCGCTGGCAAAAAACAGTTAACATCTTCTAAAGGAAGACGTCTAGTGTGCTGGGATTTCCTTGCGATCTTGGACATGGCTTCAGCCTCACACCAACGACGCCACACCAGGGCACATATACATATTATACCGTTTCGCCACTTCCTAAAGGTGCGTGTGCTTTCGAACTGTGACGTCACTATATGCGATGGCCTTAGCATCACTCTGGTCGCGGGAGGTGATGTAGCAGGCCAGCTGTAATGGAGGCTTTCCCCCGCCCCCCCCCCCTCTTCTACTTCCACTTCTATTTCAACCCATTTGTATTTAAATCCCCCCGCACCACCTTCTCTCTCTCTCTCTCTCTCTCTCTCTCTCTCTCTCTCTCTCTCTCTCTCGTCTCTAAACATCAAGGTTTTCATTCTGTATGAAGGGGGTTAATAAGCACACTCGTAAGTCCTCGTGCAGGGGAGAGTAAAATGCCGAACACCGTCACAGGTGGAACTTTCCGCTCGTATGATTCACCACAGACGAACATCAACTCGAGACGTTACGAATCATTCTTCACGTAATCGTACTAGCTGGGCCATAAGAGTTAATCAAGTGAGGAGGTTAAAATCATTCATTTTTACTATTCTACCGAAAGTTTAGGCTACTCACCAACTAAAGAAGCGAATACGGATACTAATAGCCGATGCACTTTCGTGAGCCTAGTCAGTTCCTTCATAAGCACATAATATCAACTTCCTTATATACTATTTATAAATAATTTTATCCGGCAACTAAAATAAGCCAGGATGACATGCTTGTAATCGCCTATATGCACCCTTGCTGAAAAGCACTTTATTCTATTCGCACACAAGCCATACTCACAAGGTCCCGCCCTAATCAATCAAGCTGTCATGTAAACTACACGGAAAAACGTGACAGCAAGCAATGAGGCCGCCGCCCTTGCACTTAAAACCCCTCAACCACCCCCTAAAAATTAACACATACACCTGATGCCACACCTCTATGCACATTCGTCATATGCATCAAGAAGCTCGTCGGAGGAAAGTAGAAATTCTTCTAATCAATTTACTACCCGGAATCTTACAGGAGATCAGTGACAAGCTATCTAAATTCTTGCTATTTTATATGTTTCAAGTAATTCGTACTTCTCATTTGTAAGATGCCCTTGTATAACTCAGTACTTGAACAAGAAAAATGTCCGCGGGGAATAGAAGGAAATATACAATTTAACAATGGAAATAGAAACCTTTGGTGTCCTATTTCCTCTCATGGAAATGTCAAACGAAAAAATAAAAAATTTCAAACCCAACAATTTTTCTAGTGCGAAAAAAATTATGTCCAAGACTTGTTTTTTTTTTCCCCTCACTAACCAGAAGCACAAAAACGGAATTCCATCATGTGGAAATATAATATCATCGACATTCTGGAGGCAACAGAGACAATATGAAAACGGGTGTTCGGAAAAACAAAAAACAAAAAAAAAAAACCAAAGACCAACTAACAAAATGAAATAAAAAAATGTTATATACAAAACACGTGGAAGAGGTAAGTGCTCGTTGAGTCCCTGGAGTAACAATGCGACAAAGGTACGAGGCTCAGGGGAGCAGAGGAAGGCAAAAAGCCTCAGGCCGCAATGAATTTACAAAATGAATTTTTAATATAAACTTTTCAGGACTCCCCCCGCCTCCCCCAACCCCTGCCTCACTCACTCTCCCCTGATGGTATAGGGAAGTCAATGACCTGTACCTACCCCCTATTATCTCTCCCCAGCAACCCCCATCCCAAGGGACATGCAGGAAATGCTCCACTTTTTTTTTCCACCCAATCACACGCACACTATTTGCAATCCCAACGAGCATTACGTATTGGTTGTCCTTTTGTATGTAACCTACTGTACTGCCGTCGTTCTCAAACGCACACAACCCTCCCTTAGCCCTTTGGCCACGTCAATTTCATTTCCATTCGTTCTCATTCCTTAATACTGTTGCCACTAATATCGGTACTCTCATAACGAATATCCTCTTTAGCTAAACTGCTGAGCTGTTCCACATTCTCTTTATAAATACTATTTGCAATATGCACATTTGTTGCTTTATTTTAGAGCTCATTAACCTAATGGGAAACTTGCTACAAAACACAAAGCGATACTACAAGAATTAGAACAAATAAACGTTGCGATAATCGATGCTATTAGATTAAATACACGCCATCGTGGAAAAAAAAAGTAAATGTGAAAGCTAATACAGCAATAGCATCCGATGACCGCGTCTCATCAAAGTGGAATGAAACGAGAATAATGGTTCTCTCTCTCTCTCTCTCTCTCTCTCTCTCTCTCTCTCTCTCTCTCTCTCTCTCTCTCTCTCTCTCGTAACGTTAATGGCTATGTGAAATGCCTCCTGGTACCTAGAGGATGACAGATGTGAAGGGCGAAATACGAAAGAGGAATCCTAGGGAATGTCAGTACCGGGATCCGAGGAACCACTGTACTGTGATGGTTAGGATCAAGGCCCAGAGACCCTGGTTGAGATGAGAGAGAGAAGAAGAAGAAGAAGAAGAAAGAGAAGCCAGGTTAATGGCCGATACATAGCAGGACACTATCCACTAACAACGTACGCGGATCCACAACGGATGAGCAAAGGGCGCGAAGTGACGTAACTGTAGAAAAGAAAGGGTTCCTTGAATATAAAGAGTCGCTGATTGCATGAGGTGGAACCATTCAACAATTCAGCTTCTTATTGAGATACTACGAATTGCGTAAGAACTCTAAATTGCATGAAGACTTGCGTCAGCCATTGTCTGTCAAGACCTGCTTCACCAACCGTGTCCAGTGGTCCACAGCGCATGACTGACCTGTAATCCAATTATACGATCTGTAAAACAATGGCTTCTTAAACAATCAAATATAGGCTACCTTTTATCACATAAAAACTCTTGTAACAAGTCTGGATGCACCTGGTTACCTGTTACGTGCATATCTCTCTCTCTCTCTCTCTCTCTCTCTCTCTCTCTCTCTCTCTCTCTCTCTCTCTCTCTCTCTCTCTCTGTATACACACACACACACACACAAACACACACACACTCCCAGATCTTTCAGGGGCGCTGTCAATTAGGTCATTGCTGAGTCGGGAAGTTGGGGGAAAACACGCTGGTATGCAAGCAGTTAGCTTGCCCAGGTAATTCCTTGTGTGCAGCGGCACTCAGGTTCCAACTTCTTTTATGACTTGTATGGCCTAGTGGGCAGTGCCCTTGCCTTTCAATTGAAAGACCTGGGTTCGATCCTGATGTGAGTCAGAAATTTATACATATATATATGTGTGTGTATGTGTATGTGTTTGTATAGAACACTTCACTAGAATCTTCGTGTCCTGGCGCGACTTACTCAAATTGAAACGAGATTTTTCCTTATTATTTTTTATAAACATACTACAAACGCCTTTCTTCAAAGGATATACATATAAGTCAAGACGACTCTCGGAAAAGTATTTCTCGATTATATGCTATAAAAAAATGGGGAAAGTATCATATAATTTATATGTGAATTTTTATACACGGCTTAGTTTCATATATGAGAAACTGGTAGCCAAGTTTTATCTTCGAACAAAATCTGTTCAATAGGAGGAAGATGCATGGAATGAGACGATATGAAAACAAGAACGACTGCCTTAAAAGAAAACTACGGATGTAATTCATAATCATTAAGTAAATTGAAAACATTCTCAAAAGAGGCAAAACACTATCCTTTTTGATATGCAGCTGCATTTTCACTTATAAAAAGGAGATTACAATTACAAACTCTAAAAATATAAACATTGAGAAAATCGATGACATAAATCAACAAACTTCGTTGCAACTAAACAGACAGAAAAAGGAAAAAAACCGATGCAAATAAATCATTAGCTTCCGCAACACACCTGGTGTGTTTAAACTCACACCGTCTGAATGCAGGTAAAAATAAACAAACAAAACCTCGATCCATATCAGCTGACCTAGGAAGTCCTGTGCGCAAATCGTAGATCTTCCCTCAGCTCTGACAAACAGCTTGATAACAGGGTCATCAGGCGCTTCAATTATTCCTCAAATTCCACGTGCCTCACGAAGTGTGATGTGTTTTAAAAAAAAAATTACTCACGAAACCTTATTTTTATTCAATATTATAAAATAATATTGGTGAATTCAAGATACAGGAACTCGTGCGCTGCCAAGAGGTGGTTAAAAAGAGAGATTCGTTTTACTAGTTGGCTATTTTAAAAAATTAAATAACTGTAAATGTTTTCAAATTGAAATTTTAAGAAAACGAGCAAATCTCGAAAATTACCATTCTTACTGAACACAACGCAGGAAAAATGAAAAACATAAAGGCCCAAACCTATGTATTAATGGTAATCATATACATATACTATAAACATTATCTCTCTTTCTCTCTCTCTCTCTCTCTCTCTCTCTCTCTCTCTCTTGGAAAACCTAGTTAATAAAAAAAAACTAATTTCTTCGCTCATTTTCGACGTTATCTCTCTTCCCGGCCTCACCCTCGACTTTTTTTTTTTATTTGAAGGCGATTGCCGACCTTATCTCTCTTATCTACCCCTAAATCTACACATCATAAACCTGCCATTCATTACCTTTCTTTGAGGGCAGGGCGCAGAGAGCTATTACCCTCTCCTTGAACCTCTTGAAGATTAAACGTCCCACCAGGAACCCTTACCAGAAAACCTCATAAAACTTTTTATCTATTAAATGAATACCTGACAAAAACGTTTCCTTGGAGTAACCAACTAATGACATAAGAGTGTATGTCTACTCTACTGCGCTTCTCAGAAAGACTGGGTATTTCTGTAGCAACTACACATCCACATTTACCACTATACATGGGCGATCACTTTTAAAAACTTCCTGAAACTTCATTATCGCCAAATTTAGACTACTTTCATTTCACCTGTGACTCCCCTTTCCAACTTGCAACACTGCAAAATTATCTAATGACATAAACTGACATCAGCCAAGTATTCCCATCTGCTCTGAAGCATATATTCAGTCGTTTCGTAAATAACAGCCGCCTTTTCAACTCAACTCCTTTATCATAATCGCTGAAGCTTATTTTTTTTCTAAATAACAACAGCCAACTGCGAGAGTGCATGCGCAACCTGAGAGGACATATCTCTTAAGAATTATACAAAAGAACAACAAAAAATAACCTAAAGGCTATAACCTGACAGCAAGTGCTCTACAACTACCATCAATGATTAACCTTTGTTCTAAACGCACTAATAAGCACAGTCATCCTTCGCCAATTATCTGAGAACGCGTTTATATGATTTTTGGAGGTCAAAGAAAATGGCATCGCCTAACTGAAAAACTATCAAGGCAAATATCACTCCAAGACGAACGACTTGATCAAAAGATTTAAAACAATAACGGTCCATCACGTATGGAATCATCAGTGCAAAAAGGCGGGCGTGTCTCAATCTTCACTTCAGTGAATAAGACCACAAATATACACTTAAGATAATTAACATGCTACTTGAACTAAATTATTAGAGCTGATGTGTTTATTGTTGGATAAAATGGGCTCTAAACAAACAAACAAAACGATGAAATTTATGTTAAAAACACACAACAATCACACACAAGAAACCTCATTCCAGCAACAAACATACAAAAATTATTCGTGCATAATACAATTAACTACCAAAGTTTCCAATACGAAAGAGCAAAAAAACCTTGGCACATCTAGGCAACACTTTCAAGAACGCCTGCAATCTAACCTTGCAATCGTAACGGCCAACAAACCTGGTATAGGTCAAGGTTATGTAAGAACACCGACAATGACAAATGAGTCTTGGGTGGGCAAGAAATGAATCTGAAGTGTCCCTTAGCACGCCAAGGTTTCTATCGGCTATGACAAACTGCCAGTTTGCATGGCAAAGGCGAGAACTTCAGACCTGCTCTCGATTGCAAAAAAAAAAGAAAAATAAAATAAAAAAGGACCAGACATACATTCCGAATGCACGAAAACTGATGATAACGGCACTGCGACAATCGCAGTTCATATTAATCTTCCGTTGAAAAAAAACCTTAATGGTATGAAGATTTAAGTCCACTACCATCAACACAAAGACAAAAGCAGAATAAGATCAATTCGTTGCTATCACACGGAAACTAAAGCAAAATAAGATTAATCCACTGCCATCAACACAGGAACAAAAGCAAAATAAGATCAATCCACTGCTATCAACACAGGAACAAAAGAAAAATAAGGTCATTCTATTACTATACACACAGAGACAAAAGATATTATAAGATCAATCCACTGCTATCAACACAGAAACAAAAACAATATAAGAACAATCCACTGCTATCAACACAGAAAAAGAAGAAAAATAAGCCCAAACCACCAGAAACGAAAGCAAAATAAGATTACTCCACTGCCATCGACGCAAATAAAAAAAAAAAAGAATAACATAAAACTAAATTGGTAGCTGGAATATCATGGCCACTGTCAAGTTGTAAAAACTATAGACCAGCAACTTGCAACGGAATACAACAATGCAATCTTGCCTTTATGCACGTGACAGCCTTTACTTTCTTCGACAAAGCATACATCAATAAAATTAGTAACTAGGAAATAACAATAAAACACTGCAACTACAGGCATGTTTCTTGTCAGTCTTCCTGACGAGAGAGAGAGAGAGAGAAGCTAAATGGATTACAAGTCCCTTAGTTAACTTATTTATTCTACCAAGTTTCCAGACCACAACAACCTACAATTCAAAACCCTATTCAATACATCAATGTTTGTATAATTCGCACCTCAAGAAACTGAAGAATTCAAGAACCTATCAGTTTTAAAGCCTGATGAACAATGACCTATGAGGCGGATTAGACATGTGGTACTTAGTCAACTGTACTGGGCTGTAGCCACGCTGTAGATATTCATAAGGCTAACAACCTCATCCCATAATAGTTGACTCTCCATGAGAAAAATGTAAGTGGAAACATATATAGTATAGTATGCACGCATGTATATTTACCATATACATTTTCACATTATTCTGGTTCTCAGCAAGTCTTTTTAGAGTGGGGTTGCTAGCCACAGGCTTATTATCTTGACCCAGCTGACGCCGGTACCCGGTCACAGCTTGGTCGACTGGTTGGCGGCAGGCTGGGATCGAATCATGGACCATGCAAATGGAAGCCAAGTACTACAGCACAGATATACGGTACACACACACACACACACACATATATATATATATAAATATATATAGATAATATATACTGCATATAATTTATATATATATATATATATACTATATATATATATATATATATATATATATATATAATATAAGTATAAATATATATACATATTTATAAATATATATATATAAATTATATTTACATATATAAATACTGTATATATAAAATACTGTGGTTATTCTCCGCTGAGGATAATATAAGACAATAATATTTAGCCGTTACAGGGTAGCTCTTAGGGGAGAAAAAGGGGAGGGGAGATAAAAGGTTAAAAATAAGGTTTATCGTTATCGGTGCGTGTTCCGTCTACATCACTTCCCTTTTATTCCTCCTGATATTTCCATTTCCCGTTCTTAAATTACATGCCGTTATCAGGAAGGTCTACCACACAGTCATTTCCTCTCTCTCTCTCTCTCTCTCTCTCTCTCTCTCTCTCTCTCTCTCTCTCTCTCTCTCTCTTTCGCGGCGCGCGCTCTTCTCTTCTTAGAGCTATACTCTAATTTTAATCTCTCTCTCTCTCCTTACAGCATAGCTTTATTCTCTTCCATTTAATCTCTCTCTCTCTCTCTCTCTCTCTCTCTCTCTCTCTCTCTCTCTCTCTCTCTCTCTCTCTCCTTACAGCATAGCTTTATTCTCTTCCATTTAATCTCATTTAATCTCTCTCTCTCTCTCTCTCTCTCTCTCTCTCTCTCTCTCTCTCTCTCTTCCTTACAGCATGGCTTTATCAATTTAAATCTAAATCTAACCTCTCTCTCTCTCTCTCTCTCTCTCTCTCTCTCTCTTCATCATCATCACACCACCACCATCGCCACCGTCATTTCTTCACACTCATTTTCTGTTTACGATATGAGCGGGACCCCACGACCTACTTTGGACATTACTGCAAATGAAAGAAGAATCCTGATGTCTCACTGCCGCTAACTTCCAAAATCATTAATCTGGAAGAGGGACTGGACCAGCAGCGGCATGGTTCTGATCTGCGCATGCGCGCTTTTACGAAGCCGATTCATAAGAGAACCCATTTTTCAAGGCAATATACTGACATCACAGTGGAATAAGTGAGTTCCCACATTCCGATATTCTGGTTTCTCCATCCGCGACGTCACTACGTTTTCAAGGGCAACACTCGCCTTCCTGTAACATCACGTACCTTCCTGCTTGCTCTTTATTCCTGAAACTTCCTCCTCTTTACTGTAACTTCACTCATCTCCCTGTAACCACAACTTCAGTTCTCTCCTGTAACCAATTAAGTCTTTCTTCTTGTAACCTGTAACTTCACTTATCGCCCTGTAACCACTACTTCAGTCCTCTCCTGTTACCAATAGTCTTTCTTCTTGTACCTAGTACCTTAACT
>NC_089793.1:14202823-14227823 GCF_040412425.1 Macrobrachium rosenbergii | reverse complement strand
CATAAAATCAAAACATAAATCAAGCGAATTTCATCGGTCATAACACCATTTCACCATTTTAATGTATGAGAGAATGAACTCTATAGCCCGCGGTAAAACATTTCCGCAGTACTATGACTTTTATTGTACTACACGTTAATCCTCTTATGAGAACCAGCTGCATATGCTCTGCATGATTTGCTGTTCATTATTATTCCTCCCACGCTTGTTTTTTTTATCCTTCCCTCTTTTGTATCGTAACCTTTCCGATATTTCCAGCATTTTCGTTCCCTTAGTACGAGGCGATAAATTCGGGGATGAATTTCTAATACGTAACTTAAGGTAACTAAGATAAAAGCTACCTTTTCTTCGTGTATCTATATGCCTTAAAATGAGTATTTCTAAATGAACAGCACCATAACAGCTATACGAATACATCTGACACTGCATTTTGTGTCAGTGAAAATGCGCCAGTTCTTTGGGGTATAAATTTCCAAAATGATAAAATTTACCTTCATAAATATAAAAAAAAAAATATTTCCGTTATTTCTTCATTAACAGAAGCATTTATACAAAAGTATAAGTAAGTAAACACAAAAACACGCAAAAATATAGAAAAGGGCGCTCCTTAATCATGTTTCTAATTTACATCTTAAATCATTCATGTATTTGGGTGTATGTATGTATGTAAGTATGTATATATATATATATATATATATATATATATATATATATATATATATATATATATATATATATATATATATATATATATATATATATATATATATATTATATCTATATAATATATATATATATATACTCGTATATATATATATCAGCTTAACATATGTCAGATACATTACACGAAACAATTAGTACATGAAAATATTCAAAACTTTAGGACAAATAATGTAATTACACTTTTTTTTATTACAACTAAAGAATGTGCGTTGGCTTCACAGACAGTCCCACATCTTTTAAGGAGCAAAAATAACTTTTTCAATAGTTTTTTTTTTTTTTTTTTGCCTAAATGAAATAAAAAAAAAAGAAAGGCATTCGCTGTCCTCATTTCATTTCCCCAGAGTGGTCAAAGCACTTACTGTTCAACAGGACAGGGTTTCAAAGCTTTGCTTGCGGAAAATTTACCGTAAAGACACAAACAAAACATTTCCCAACAAAAACAAATGGGCAACTAAAAGCAATCTTCCTCCGAGAATTGTCTCCGGAGAGCGCGCACCGGGGGACCACCACAAATGGATTCCAGGTAAGGACAAAACGGGAGCCACAGAAAACTATGTGAGAATAGGACCCCCTAAATGCTAATGCATTCTTTGGTTTCCGAAATGAGTGCGCATGAGACGGACATATTACTTGATTGGTAAGAATCTGCTGCCTATAAAGTGTTTCCTAGGTAACTATAAGAAAATGGTAATATATAATATATATATATATATATATATATATATATATATATATATATATATATATATATATATATATATATATATATGTGTAATGTGTGTGTGTGTGTGTGTGTATGTGTATGTACACACACACATACACACACACACACCTATACACATATATATATATATATATATATATATATATATATATATATATATATATATATATATATATATATATATATATATTATATACATAGTGCGCGTATCTTTATTTATTTGCATTTGTGACTATAATCCAGTTTTACAAGAAAATACATTCTAATACTTTATAGACTATTTATTAATAAAATCTTAGAGTGGCCGCGCCTTTGATATCAGAAACATTTTTTAAAAGGGCATCCCTTATTACATGCAATAAAGTTTCTTATCAACGATGATTCATCTTTAAAAGTGGGCCTAACCGCTAACCTGTGCATGCTTTACGGAGAATTTTCATTTCATAAGAATATGCACAGACTTCACACAACAAATGCAGCCTAATAACAGAAAAAAAACAAAGGTGCAGTATTATGAAGAAACTTAAAAGAAAAACAACGTTCAAGCATTTCTATACAATTTAATAAACCCCGAAGAGATATTCAATGTGGGAAGACAACGCCTAAAATTACAATCGCGCTGTGATAGCACGGTTAATTATTTTCCTGTCCGATGGAAGATCTCACTCAATGACTGCATTAACTGACTGACTTATTTCCGTTACGTTATTAACGTCGACTGAGACCGCATATATCTATTAACTGATGTAATGACAACGTAACTGGGATGAGTTTAGAAGGCGTTTCTGCATTGATTCAAATTACAGCCATCAGATTTTCATTAACATATTAATGGTATATTTCGGATTTTACATAGATGACGCGTTTAAACATCACTTTCCGGAATATAACACAATGACGTTAATACACAATGACTTATAAAAAAGTAGTTTCAGGATTATTATACAATAAAACTAAGCATCAATGCATGACACTTAAGAAGAGGTAATACTCCAATTAAAATATTCGTTCGAAAACGGAAACTAAGAAACGTGTAGTTTTAAAAAACTGCTACCAAGTTAAAAACGAAATGGGGTTTCAGTATAAGAGACCGACATTTAATGACAAGACTTCTATGCAGTATTAAAGACAAACATAACATGGGCAAATTTTAAAAAGAGCACATTACACAAATTCAGAATGGGAGTATCTGACTTAATTTCTACATTCAAGTACACAAATTCAGAATGGAAATACCTGACTTAATTTGTACACTCAAGTATACAAATTCAGAATGGAAGTATCTGATCTAATTTGTACATTCAAGTACATTTGACTTAACTTGCATTCAAGTACACAAACTCAGAATGGAAATTATTGACTTTCGTTGTAACATTCAAAAAAACAAAAAAAAAAAAAAAATTAAAAAAGTATCCGCCGACGACCATAAAAATCCTAGCAAATGCAGCCTACGCCAAGAATGAAAAAGACAACGTCCTATTTTTCCTCCTATCTTAGGTAGCGGCAAAAGTTCGTCTGTAGACCTCTCCAATTACCACAAGGGCCTCTGACCCAGTCTCGAGCGCCACTCGAAGGATAGGTGTTCTCCAGAAGGATGGAGGATGGGGGGTTCCCTCTCTTATCGAACAACGTATATCCTATGCGCTCACATCCTCCACTTCATACGTTATTGCAGTTCTTGGCGGGCGCAGGATGATAATCCTAACATTAGTTCATTATATAATTATTTTCCGTAAACAGGTACTTTTTCACGCAGTGACAAGTCGTGAGAATTGTAAGTGCTTGGAATAATAATAATAATAATAATAATAATAATAATAATAATAATAATAATAATAATAATAATAATAATAATAATAATAATAATTCATGCAGTGGCAAGTCGGTGAGAATTATAAGTACTTGGAATAATAATAATAATAATAATAATAATAATAATAATAATAATAATAATAATAATAATAATAATAATAATAATAATATTCGCAGTGACAAGTCGGTGAGAATTATAAGTACTTGTAATAATAATAATAATAATAATACTAAGACTAAGAAGAAGAAGAAGAAGAAGAAGAAGAAGAAGAAGAAGAAGAAAAGAAGAAGAGAGAAGAAAGAAGAAGAAGAAAGCAACAACAGTAAATTATATTACATATTTAAAGTCGCAAGACTAAAGAGACCAGATTGAACATATACAAAGCTCAATAATCAACAACAATCAAATGGCGTAACATTACATGAACTATACCTTACAGATACCATTATTACATCTATTACATAAAGTTCAATGATCTAGGAACAATCCCCATTTATCTACCTATCCAGTAATTTTATTACGCATACTTAGTGTGAAAATCAAGACAACGTTACTACTGCAAGTGCTGCATGACCCGGAGGTCATCATTTAATCAGGTCATAACGTCACTCGAAACATGAGGCATGCAATCAAAAGGTCAATATTCATATCGTAAAATAGATGAAAAAACTTTGTTACAACACCAGTAACAACTACGTTGACAATGAGCGTTACAAAACAAGCCACGTTTCAAAGACTACATTACATAACAAAGAAAAAACATCCTCTCCAGTGAGGTTCGTTCAACATCAAAGCGTACTTTAGCAGAATACGCTTACGTTAGCAGTATACGCTTACTTCAGCAGAAGGATCCGTGACCAACACACATAACCCGACACATTAAAAGAACCTCGGACTGCGAGACTGAAAAGACACCGTTATTCTTCATGTGAATTACGCTACTGCTTACTCAGGATGACCATAAATATTCATTAGGCAATACAATGAGGCATTTACGCTTCCTCTCTCATATTCATTAGGCAATACAATGAGGCATTTACGTTTCCTCTCTCAAGGGAACGCAATGCCACACTGCTTTCAGCGAAGGTCTTTGACCCCAAAACTAGAAAGCAGGTGATTTACTTGTAAGACTTACTGTATATGAACGTAAATATCCATAGATTACCTTAATATAAAAGACGATTACACACACAAATACAAATACATACATACATATATATATATATATATATATATATATATATATATATATATATGTGTGTGTGTGTATATATATATATATATGTGTGTGTGTGTGTGTGTATATAATATATAATATACATATACATGTATATATAGACATATTATCTCGATACCAAATATGATACAGTTACAAACATATATAATATAACATACGACTTGAAAAACACTGAATCACCGCACGATTTGAAAACTTAATGAGTACAAAATACAAAAGCCATAAATTCAATAACGAGATTTTCGTCTAACTCAAATCGCTGGAAAAAATAAACTCCCTCTAAACACTAATCTAATCTCGATAATACCCAAAATATTTAAAATACTGTAAAAGCTGCTTCGAACGAGTCCATCAATTAACGTTTCCAAAAAAAGGGTAGAAACTTCGTGCGTCCTATATGGCCAAGTCCTAAGTGGAAAGTTAAGTCGGTAAAAGCGTGACGATTTTTTTTTTGCAGCCGCGTACAAAATGTCATCCCAGACCGTTCCCCTACCTCCTACCTCATTAGCACGCTATTCACGCCCAGTCTCAATTCGGGAGGGAGGGAGGGAAAAAGACTGATTTTTCTCGATAATTATGCGTTACTCAAAATCTCCTTTTGAGAGAGAGAGAGAGAGAGAGAGAGAGAGAGAGAGAGAGAGAGAGTTAAGCCAGACGTATGGTAGGAAACGAGATAAGGTATAAATCCTATTCGCCAGAACTTTATGGCGTTGCATTAAATCAGAACTAGCAAACAGCTCTGAGCTTGTCCACTTCAAATTCAAATTCCTTCATATATGGCATAAAGCGAGGACTTCACTATGAGAAATAACAACTTTTAAATTGTTTACACTTGCATGTATGCATATGTATATGATACCGGACATGTTTTTTTTTATTAAGGCCTGGATTTGAAAAAAGACATAACAGGATTCCATGAAAAGTCTGATGTGAAAAAAATAAGTTTTGACAATAAACAAACGTTTAATCAATAACCAATCAAACTTTTACAATATAAGTGCGTACATTCTTGTAATGTAGGTGAGTGTCAAATAATCAATAGGAAATCCAACCTGAATATTACTAGTAATGGAACATGACAACAACAATCTTGAAAAATAATATTCTTTTGAAGACAACTACGATTAATAATAACGGTAGGTGACAGCAATCACTGCTAACATTACTAGCTTATGACAAATATGATCAGTAATAATATTGGTACCCAACAACAGCAACTCAGTAATAACAATGGCACCCGACAACAACAACTATCATCAACGACTAAACTATATTAGCAACGACACCTGACAACAAAAATTATCAATAACAATAATGACCTCTAAAAAGAACTTAAAAGCAGTGATAACAATATCTGGCAACAGTAACATGAACAGTAACAATTGGATAACATCAAGAATAGTAATCAAAAAGGCATCTTGTGACAACAAAGTTAACTACAGCAAGACAATAAAATTCGTTCCCCGAAGGTTATCTATTCCCCAAAGTATGCGTGACTGATGTGTGTTACGTAACACAATTTTTCTTCCTCAGTAATTGGATGTCCCCATGGAAGTAATTCTGGAATTCCTCAGTGACAAATACCAATGTCAGGGCAAGAAAGTTATCCAATCCCTCCCAATCTCGGTATCTTACCTCCAACGTATTTCTTCTTCTCCCTTTTTTCCTACGTCCTCATTCGATCCTTCCTTTTAATCTGATTTCGTTCCCTCCTCCCTGCACCGCTAATTGCAATTAGCCACCATTTTTCGTCTCCCTCTCACGCTTTCCATCCCTATTCTCTCTCTCTCTCTCTCTCTCTCTCTCTCTCTCTCTCTCTCTCTCTCTCTCTCTCTCCTTTGTTCCTTTTCATACCAACCCCCTTTTCCCGCTCTCTTCTTATCCCGCCGCCGCCTCCTCTTTCTCCTCCTCCTTTTCAATTTCCCTCAGGGGGTGACCCCGAAAATTCTCTACCAACCCACTGAATCTCAACGCTCACATATCAATATGGCGTGTCTCGAAGCCATCACCTTTGTTCCAAGTAATTAGTTCCTTTTCCACCTCAAGGCCGTTTTTCCTCATTCAGCTTCTCTTCTCTTTTTCTTTCTCTCCGTGCGATGTAAAATATATTGCCAAGACTTCGTCCTCAGCTCCAATGTTCCAAAAATACTCTTTCGGCGGCAGTGGTATGGAGTTGCATTTCAGGTCGTTACGACGACTGTGTATGCGTTTTGTATCTTTCTATATGTATGTATGTATGTATATACACAAATATATATACATATATACATACATATGAATATATATATAAACATATATGTATATATACATGTATATTCTTATAAGTCTACGCATATAAACATACACATACATATGTCAATGTATAAAACTGAAATGCAAATGTGAAGAGTGGGCAGGGAGGGGGGTGAATCAATGTCCTTCCATCGCCCACGCGTACAGAGCAGAAGGTAAATGAGAGGGAGGGCTAAGAGCAATGATTAAAGGAAGTGACGGACATGCTTCCGTGGAAGACTGCAATTTACAGGAATTAGGGAAAAGAGAGGGAAAAATGGGGATACCAATAATAGATGGAGAACGAAGCAATTACCAGACCATCCACACTAGAAACTGCTGCTGCCTGAGGTTGTCACAAGACAGAATGAAAAGAGAACTGGGCAATGATATGAAATTGTACCTGTAACACAGAGACACACAGAGAGAGAGAGAGAGAGAGAGAGAGAGTCACACCGTCATCGACAAAGGACAAAGTGAACCTACCAGCAAATTATATGTGCACGTATTGAATTAATTATGTATGCGTACATGCAAATACGGAACATCAATGACAAAAATTGTCTATATCGATAACTGCCTAACAAACTAAAAAGGTCAAATACTTCCAAACGTCCTTCAAGGTTTGTGTCAACAGGACAGGATCAACAAAAGCCACGTGTTTCAGTGAATGATCTAAGAACCACAAGACCTAAGCTCTACAAACTTTCTGGGATGACTTGAAGGTCCAAGAGCGAGAATAATTACTTTGGAATAGTGACATTTTATACGCTTTACCATATCAGGATCTAAGAACTTTTGGTAATTAAAAAAAAAATAATAGACTTTGAAAATAAGCCATTACTGCATTACAACAAGAACACTGAGGTACAAATTGCAATAAACGAATGGATTACGTCACACCCGAGTTTTTTTTTTTTATTGTATGAGAGAAAGTATGGGACCTACGGTTACAAATGAATGAATCTGAAAATGGCATTGCTGCAACAGTCAAAGACAAATTATTTTTAACACAATAATCAATTTCATTACCAAAGAACTTACATTATGTGGTAGGACACAAACAACTAAAGATCTCAGTTCTGTTTCTCTCCCGGACCAATAAATAGCACATAAGGTTTACCACACGAATGTTACATAAGCAAAAACATAAGCCCAATAAAACATGTCCCCATATTGACTACTGTGGTGAGAGATACCTGACTCACGGTAAACAGAATAATATATTACGCAACACAACACCATAATAAATCTTTGCGCAATTTCAATGCCAAAGTTATTTGAGTCTCTTTTTTTTTGACATTTGAGGACAATATAGTTATTCGCTACATCTCTATGACATTACATACATGAATAAATATAATGGAAGTGAAATTTTTTTTATACGTAAAGGAAACATGTCATCAGAAAATAATTCAACTTTAGTATGTCTCCTTTCTATATTGAAAAGTCTTTACAACATGCAAGCAAACTCACAAATATACACCAAGAACTTACAAACAAACCATAAAACGAATTAGATATGAGCATATAAGAAAAAGATTTTTTCCTACATAAAAATCGAAAGCGACCAAACCACACGAAAAACAGCCAACGTCCAGCTCCTTCGAAATATAATTCTACCTCCAAAATCACGACCAAATCATCACAATTTCCACAATAAAATATATCGAAAAAAAATAACTGGAACACAAATCTCGGCAGAAGCGGGAGCCACGTCGGAGACCAAACCCCAACCAATCACAGTCCCCTAAAAACTGCTAAACTGGAACAAGGAGGAAGGTCACACAGAATAATGAAGGAGAACAGGAGGAAGGTCACAAAAAGGATGACGGAAGATAACAGTAAAGAACAGGAGGAACGAGAGAGAGAGAGAGAGAGAGAGAGAGAGAGAGAGGGGGGAGGCAGGGGAGGACAGGAGGAAGGACAGAGAGAGAGAGAGAGAGAGAGAGAGAGAGAGGATAAGAGAGAGGGGATAACGGAGGAGGACAGGAGGAAGGACAGAGAGAGAGAGAGAGAGAGAGAGAGAGGGATAACGGAGGAGAACGGGAGGACAGGAGGAAGGACAGGAGGAAGGACAGAGAGAGAGAGAGAGAGAGGAGAGAGGGGATAACCTTGGAGGAGAAGGGGAGGACAGGAGGAAGGACTGAGAGAGAGAGAGAGAGAGAGAGAGAGGATAGAGAGGAGGGGAGAGGGAGAGGATAACGGAGGAAGGGACAGGAGGACAGGGAGAGAGAGAGAGAGAGAGAGAGGAGGAGAGGAGAACGAGAGGACAGGAGGAAGGACAGAGAGAGAAGAGAGAGGACAGGAGGAAGGAGAAAATTGAAACACAAACATGGCAAACACGGAACAGAGGGAAGAAGGGTTGAGAGGACTTCTCATAAAAAGGGAATTGAGAGGAGAGTCATCTGAAAGAATTGGAAAAATGGGAAGGGAACAGAGAGAAGAGCCATTTAAAAGAAATGGAAAAATGGGAAGAGTCGAGAGGGAAAAGTAGGTCACGAGGGCGGATGCCATTAAATATCGCCAGTGACGCCCTCTGCTTTGTTATGCTTTCCCATCCAAGACTGATAACCTCGTAACCTCAAAGGGGGTGACGTTAGATATGACTTACGTACTTGTCCACATATTTAAAAAAATCTTAAAAACCAGTTAACGGTATATATTGCTAACAGTCATATCTATTAATAACGACAAGAGCATGAATAATAATAATAATAATAATAATAATAATAATAATAATAATAATAATAATAATAATAATAATAACAACACAAGATTGTCCTCAATTCCAAATCACAAAATAAACAAAATATTAAGCGGTGACATAACTGATAGCACTAATTTGGTTCATCTTAGTCTTGGATTACTTGTGAGTAAATTAACCACATGGAAAACCAAACGTCTGTGAGTGTAAGGTTTGGTTTAATGCAAGAATAAAACGAGATAGGAAAAGTTATGAGAAAATTGAAAAAACACAATACACTTTTAACTAGGGGATTATAGAAATAATAGATAATTAAAAAAAGGAAGAGATAAATTATCTAAGAAACACAAGCGCAAAAGTCCCTAACAAGCAACGTCAGTATCCAGAGAGAGAGAGAGAGAGAGAGAGAGAGAGAGAGAGAGAGAGAGAGAGAGAGAGAGAGAGAGAGAGAAATTCCATACAGAAGACCCTTTGAAAATGAAAGAGAAAAATCAGTCTTACTAAATCATCCTCATCACTTAACCTAGTAAATATTCCTGATTAAATTCGCGCAGCGCAACTTAATCATACGAGACACTGTATCATACCTTTTCAATTTCCTCAGAAAATAAAAATACCCAAGCTCTCAGAGCGATAACAATGAATAATTATCTGAGCTTTCAAGTTTATGACAAGCCGGCAGTCTCTCTCTCTCTCTCTCTCTCTCTCTCTCTCTCTCTCTCTCTCTCTCTCTCTCTCTCTCTCTCAATAACGCTCAGCTTAAGACTTTATACAAAGTAAAACCTTTTACACATGCATATTTTTCTGCAGTCCCAGTTTAAAATTTTTCTACAGTACCAGTTTAATATTTTTCTGCAGTCCCAGTTTAACATTAATACTTTTCCTTTCTTTTAATCTACCTAAAGTCTTTCTCTACCTAGTTTCAAATAACACAGGCGTATATAAAAAAAAACTTCAAAAATATGTAATATAACCTGTGTAGACAGTAAAATATTGGCAGTAATTTTAATGAACCTCACATGAAAGAAAAACCTGTTACTTTACGAGGCTACAAGACATAACACTAAGCAAAACAATTTTACAAAACAGTTCTAGATTATACAAACCAGCATAATTTTTTTTCCATTTAAACAAATTACTATATCTAAATGTTGTTCGCTTCCCAAAATAAACCTTCTTCTGTTGTCATTCTGGTAACGTAAAAATAAACATTTGCTACGAAACTTCTATGAAGACAAAATGGGACAACTGAGAAAATCGGAAGGAGGCCATCTCGTCGTCTTCGTTGGCGCTTTTAACATTACCATCAAGTAATAAATAATATTAAAATCGGGTTACTTATGTACAAAAAATAATGTACGAGTGGAACAGAACATACTACCGCTTCCGTTCTCTACCTGTCTGAAAAATCAATAAAATGACCAATCAAGTTAGAAAAGCAATAAAGGGTTCAGCCTTTACCGTTTATCCGAAATAAGAATACAAAAAAAGGAAGAAACTATTTGAAGTAAAAAAAAATGGCAAGGAATAAAAAATACCCCCAATCTTGTAAATCCTTATTAATAACAAGCCTCAGACCATAATTTCTCGTCTTGGGGGAAAAAAAGGAGGACAATAAACAGGCGAAGGTTTTTCCATTAACACAAGAGTCTGCGTTAAAGGCTTTTCCATTTCCCGGATCTGAAACATACAACATGTAACATGAACGTCATAATCACCACATAAAGGCCCGTCCCAGCTTCCCCCCCCCTCCCCTGATTCCCACCTGCCACCCAGAGTACCTCCTCTTCCCCCCCACTCTTCCACGATCCACCCCGGTCTCTCTCTCTCTCTCTCTCTCTCTCCCTCTAGTCCGGTCCCCCTTTTCCTCACCATCTACTTTTATTTCCTCTTCCCTCATTCCTTCACCAACCGTCCCACGCCGTCCAACTACCGAGGCCTTAGGCCTAACTTGTATAATACAGAATTTCCAAAGAAGGTCCAAGAGCAAAAAGAAAAAACTGAATAAAAAATAACCCCAACAAAAAAAATCCATACTGTACATAACGCCTCATCAGGAGGTTCGTCTGTTTATTAAAACATTACATATAAAGTGTTTAAAAGTCAACTCCGGAGTGAGAATGTAACTGAAGCACAAGACAAGACCGTAGTCTATTTCATTCGCGTTACTGTACAATACACTTGTCACATTTATTGGGCCTAGTCTGTAATGTTGTGGGTTATTTTTGATCAACGGGGAAAAACCCAGTATTTTATATTTACAGTTCACCAGAAGAGACATTATTATATCTCTCACTGAGACGGAAACAACCAGGCAATCAAACAGTAGCGATGACGTAATCAGAGGAAGGAGGGAGAGCGTGTCTCCAAAGGTGAGATAAGAACGTAGACGAAATCATACGTCGCTCGAAGTAACAGGAGTAAATTCACGCAACTCTTCACTGATGTCACCTAAGACCCAAGTAAGAGAGAGAGAGAGAGAGAGAGAGAGAGAGAGAATATTCCACAATTTACTGAACTAAATGCGAGGAATTCTAGATGATCGAGAGAGAAAAATTCCACAATTTACTGCACTAAATGCAAATTCCTAGATGATCCCAGAGAGAGAGAGAGAGAGAGAGAGAAGAGAGAGAGAGAGAGACTAACACCTAGAGCTCTTGCAGCCTAAGGGGGGGAGGACAGCAACTGCGGAAGTCCTATAGTCCTAAGAGAAGTGGGTCAAGCCAAACTTCGTTATCCTCGAAGCCAATGGAACTCCAGCTCTATACGTGCCACTTTTTCCGGCTGACGTAACCATTGCGTAACATAAGTTTTACAAGGCTCTGGAAGTTATCTACATCTAGCAAAAACTTTCCGATGAAATCCTGAGAACCTCGTCATATAGACTGTTATAAGTTGGAAGGGAAAAAATCAGTCAGAAACACAGTAAATACACTTAAATCAAACGACTGCTATTGCCTCTTCAAACATGGCGTTTCTCTTTATGCATTAAAAATATAAATAAATTATAATATACCTGTAAAGATGCCTTTTCATGATTACCATTCGATCAATAGCATCGCAGGATGGGAATGCTTGAGGCACTTTTTTTGGTCAATTTAAGTACAAATTTTACACTTTTATTCTACAAAAGAGCAAATTCCATGCAGCTCTCTCAGGGTCCAATACTGACTAGCAACAACTGTCTTTGAAATGCTTTTCTTTCTTTATTCCGATAATTATTACAATGACTACAATAGCTTAGTTCACTACAGGTATCAGGGCCGTATATGCCTACCGGTAACTTTCCCATTAACAAATGGTATATATTTGCGCATTAAAAATGGTGACTAAAAGCCAAGAGGGCAAAAACTGCCTTATTTAAATGTCTTTAAAATTTCAATGAAATTTCGTGACCTCAGTCGCGCTCTGTGTGTGTGTGCGTGTGTGTGTCTGTGTGTGTGTGTGTAGTGCAAGAGTGTCCATCTTCAAAAATTCTCAACTGTGATGAACGCCAGGACGAAGATCAATAAAAATTTAATGTGCATGATCTCATTAGCTACTTGTTATTTTCGAGAGGGACTGTACTTTGAGGGTGCAAGAAAATATACATAAATAAATAGAGTCCAGCAGTACAAAAAAGTCGATTGGGAAATGTCTAGAGCAAACCAATGGGGGAACACAACGACATACACAAACATATAACAATACCATCAACGTACACACTGTAAACATTAAACAATACTTCGAATCCATTAGGAAATTTGCTAACTCTCCGGTGGCCCGAAAATCGCTTCTTTGTATCTGGGGAACGAAAAATCCTCACAGTTTTTCTTTCTTCCGAGTATTTCTGTTAATACAGACTTCGCTTGGTTTCCCGGAAGTTCCAGTTTTACCGAGAGGGTATTTTCCTACTTCTTCCCTGTGGTTCTCTTCAAATAGTTCGTCCTTTTAAATAATTGCTATGTCACAGCCAGTCTCTCTCTCTCTCTCTCTCTCTCTCTCTCTCTCTCTCTCTGCTCTCGCACACACACACATACATACATATTACATACATACATACATACATACATACATACATATATATATATATATATATATATACATATCTCTTTGAATAACGACTCTTTTACAATTACGGGATCAAGATCGACCAGGCGACAACTGAAAGAAATAACTACAAGCTTCGTAAATCACTTCAATACCAATTACCCGCATGAAAAAACCACTGGATATAAACAAGACCAACGTTATCAGCCATTGCTCCTGGAAACTAACGATCTAACATCATGTTTGCTTTTGTGTATCTTCCATGCAAAGGCATCAACCTTTGGAAAATTAGGCCATCGACCTGCGCTTTAGGTTAAAGGTAATCACACTTCCTGGTCAGTTATATGCTTTTATTACATGGCAAAATCGTTAATGACCCGGAAAGATATTCTGGTATAGGAAAGAGCACAGGCTGATAAATA
The DNA here is from genome assembly GCF_040412425.1 of Macrobrachium rosenbergii. Taxonomy (NCBI): domain Eukaryota; kingdom Metazoa; phylum Arthropoda; class Malacostraca; order Decapoda; family Palaemonidae; genus Macrobrachium; species Macrobrachium rosenbergii. The sequence continues at coordinate 14,213,897 of NC_089793.1, read as the reverse complement.
TATAATGAAAAACTAATATGTTTTTTCAAGTGCTTTAATTCGTAATTTTCTTGAACGCATAAAGACCGGCTGTAATTGTGCAATTACAAAGCAATAAAAAGAATTCGGTAATGACAACACCTGAGCGAAAACGATTTTTCCTAATTGTAATTTGAGCGAATAAGTCTTTCAGAAAAAGATTGAAATGATATTAATCATCAGCAATCTTCTTTCTTACCCACGTGACGCATCTGACCTCTGTGAACGTGGGCCGGTGTCCCTTCCTTAAGCCCTCTCCTTCCGGGAGAGCTAATTCCAGTCACCGACCTTACAGAGCATCGACCTTATCCAATTTTCCCTAAACCTTCGTGTTCTTGTTATTATAGTATCCAACTGTGTACGAAGAGCAAAATTACCTCGGCCTAACCGAGAGTAACTTACTTACAGTAACATTATTTCTGTTTATCACCATCAACTATGTTTCTATTATTATGACTGGAAGATATTGTCACACCTTACGTCATTTTTACACTTTTCCAGAGTATTTAATTGGCGAAAAAAGGAAACGAAAGACAAGTATAAAAAATGAAAAATAAAAGCCAGAAGAAGTATTTGTCCAATAAGACCACTAACGTTAAAAAAGAAGTTACGTAAGAGTAATAAAAAGTATTTACGACACTACCCCAGACCATAACCGAAACAAGAGACAATTAGGTATTCCCAACATGAAGAAATTTCACCAGAAAACTACGTATCAAGTTATATCCAAAGGAGAGAGAGAGAGAGAGAATGGATCATGACCAAACAATACAAATAGGTGATGAAGCCTCAACAAACTCTACGGGGAACCCCCACCTAATTTCAATTACGAGGTCCGAGTGATATCAATGCCTGGCACACGGCTCGCAAAAGTTAGATTTAGGTAATTACGTCAGCACATCAGATGAATGCGTAAAACTATACCACAATAATAATTATTATAAAGACGGGCCATTACCGCTTTCTTTCTTCCTGACTTCATTTTCCAGATCGATTTAAGGCTCCACCACTATCACGCTAATGCTGCTTCTGTTGTTGCAGTTTCTGTTTGAAGATCTTTTCCACATCCATCCCCATTTTTTTCACTTACGACGAGTTCACTTAAATTAAAAATAACAAAATGCAAGAGCGCAATGTAAACAATTTCGCCCTCCCTATCTAAGAGTGGAAAAAACTGACAGGATCTCCCATTTTATAAAAAATATAAAAATTTAAATAAAACCTTCGTACAAAAAGTTATATCCTATGTGAGATCTTTATTTACACCAATTCAAAAAGTTGACAGAACTTGCTTATACCAAACTGAACCAACAAAACAAATCTTTTAAAAAACTACATGTCTGCTTATTTTTAATACTGGACGAAATTCAAAGAAAATACGACTTCCCTCTTCTCATAAGCATTAAGTGCTTTTCTCATCTAATTACATATTTTTTCAATAAATATTCATAGTCTGCCGATCTATCAAAAATCCCACAAAATAATTTTTTTTACTTATCGGTACATATTTTTTTTATTATTTACCATTTTAAGTCAGCAAATCTACAAACCACACTACGTACATTTTTTTCAATTACCATACGAAGTCTAAAAGTCTACGTAACTCATGTTATTTTTTTATTCAATATTCAAAATCTGCACATCTACAAATCCCACTGCGTAAATCACCTTCGTTTATCATTGAAACCCTCTTTTTCTTTATCCACGCCACGTATCTCAACAGCATTTTCTTTCGTGTCTTGAAGTTTCCTGCAATGCACCAAAAAGCGAGGTTCCGCTTTGGCATGAGCTTGACAGCAGTCACATTGTGGTGGATTTCCATTTTTCAATATCAAGCCACTTCCGAAGTTCCGAGTGGCCTACAGTCGTCCTGCTAGACGCATTTGAAAATATATATTTATAAATATATTTTTGGTATTTACTTCTTATCCTTTCAAGGTGAGAGCGTGACGATAACACACTCGTCTATTTATCTATCTGAAGGCAAAGGTTTGAAGTCGACTGCAATAATGTTTTTGTGTAAAAAAAACATATTCTAAGAAGGATGAAGTCGACTGAAATAATGTTTTTCTGTATTAAACAAAAAAAAACATATTCTAAGGAAAAATCACAAACTTTATTATAATTATTCTTAAACCTTTATCCTATTCTTTTCTATCTTTACTTTACGCTGATAAAAATTAGAGCACTTTTGCACGGTAGAAAAAAAATACATTCAATTTTACTTACAGATTTAGTTTTTGTCAGTTCCCAGCAGCAGGCAACATTTGCCATGTTAACATACCCCTAAGAGAGATTCCAATCAACGATACGATCAAGTGGACGGCGCAGGACAGCAATTCATTAAACCTCCCTTTCGTCCCCAAACTCTCTCTCTCTCTCTCTCTCTCTCTCTCTCTCTCTTCAATATGTCCCCGAGAGTTCAACGACCGATATAATTCTTCCTAAGCTCCACGTGCTGAAAGATGGCATGACCGAACCAACATCATGGAAGGGACGTCAACCCGCCTATAGGGAGGGAGCGATAATAGAAGCCGACGATCACCCATAAGTCGTCTGTCAATTAGCTCGAAATAAAAGGGAAAGGGAAGAACATCCGAAGATGGGACGAATGCGTAGCATATATAGTTATTTGTTCCTTGTTCTTCATTCCGTGTACAATTTCTCATCACTAGGAACGTCTGAATATGTCTTAATGATGAGACCCAGGCTTAAATTTTTAACTTCAGGAAGCAGAATGGAATCCACACAAGAAATGCAACTTCAAAATATACAGTTATTCCAGCAGTAAGACACAAAAAAGGGCATTAACTTCAAAGCGCGTCCTGCAAGTACTTTCTGCAGGCCATTTCCTTTAATCATGGGTCATGACTTGAATTTTTCTTTGTACTTATGATTAAGGTGTGTCGTCTAAGTCATCGACCTGACTCTCTCGCCTATTAAATGAATGCCAGTTGGAAAAATCCTCTGTTGCATGTGTCATCCTTTCTACCTGCCAAACGTATAAAGTCTAGATTTCCCTCACGTCATAAATTTATGGAGCCATATGTCTCAAAAGTCTTGTTATGGCCTTTATTAAGCAATTAAATATTTAGTTACAGTTTTATTTTTTGTTACTATATACACCATGGTCCCTTTGGAAAGTATGGTGAGTGTATGAAACGGCTGATGATATAAAAGCATTCAGAGCTTCGTCTAAGAGACAGAGTGAGGATACCGTGTATAGCAACTGCATCTCCAAGTCACCTTTCGGAAAAAGTTTTAAGATGCAGTTCCACTGTTTAGTTAAAGGACTGTTTAGTGACGGGCCAAGGAACTTCCTCTCAAACCATAAAGGACTATCTAGTGAAGGGCCAAGGAACTTCCTCTCAAACCATATAAAGGCTAATTTACGCACATGCCAGGCAAGAATAATATTCCACACACATCTGTCCAGGCAGAAGCCACAGTGGCTTCCCTCTTTAACTGTCCTGATTTACAGTATCGTTGAAGGTTGCGACTCCACATACGGGGAGACTGGATGGCTAATGGAAACTACCGGTCTCCAAAGATCTAGACTAGGCGTGTGCGGTACAGGCCTCAATGTGATGGTCGTTAAAAACAACAATTCGAGCCTCCTGAGGTGACCAGATTGCAAACACACCATGAGCAGAGATGTTGGATGGAGCCAGCGTCACATGCACACATATAAACGCACAATATATATACATATATATATATATATATATATATATATATATATATATATACATATATATACTATGTGTGTGTGTGCGTATGGTTCTAAAATGTGTAAAAATATGTTGATTTTTGTGTAATAGCAACGACCTGCAGCAATGCATATGTAAAATTATTCAAATATGGCAATTTTTAAGTTGTGTATAAAGTCCATTTAGTTTAAGTATATGACGCACGCATTATAAATCAAAAGGAAGAACGAATTCAAAACACCACAATCGCCAAAAATCAGATGCCCAACCAATAAAAGAAAATTATTGGTTTCCAATGACATTCATTTTTCGATAATGAAATCTCCCGATAGATGATGTGCATATAAACACAAGCTCTAGAAAAATTATTATCGCGCAATACAATTAGTTTTCCAATAAAGGGGGCGAAGAATCACAGAGACAATAACATTGGACTGACCTTTAAAAACAGACCCTTGGAGTGGAGGCATAGCTAACCATCCGCAGTGAGACTGCCATAAAAATGCCTCAGTTTCATTAGCGGACTATTACACTCACGACAGCGTTAAAAGAAATGGCACCCGGAAAATGTCCACGAATTCATGATTAGGTTTCTATGAGTGAGATAGAGAGAAGAGAGAGAGAGAGAGAGCAGTTATAACGAACAACTGTAAAGATTTTATATAGCTACTGTTTTATCAGCACGCCAACAGAGAGAGAGAGAGAGAGAGAGAGAGAGAGAGAGAGAGAGAGAGAGAGAGAGAGAGAGAGAGAGAGAGAGAGCAGTTATAGGCGAATAACTGTAAAGATTTTATATACCAGTATTTTATCAGCCCACGACCGAACGCACGTCAACAGAGAGAGAGAGAGAGAGAGAGAGAGAGAGAGAGAGAGAGAGAGAGAGAGAGCAGTTATAGACGAATAACTGTAAAGATTTTATATACCAGTATTTTATCAGCCCATGACCGAACGCACGTCAACAGAGAGAGAGAGAGAGAGAGAGAGAGAGAGAGAGAGAGAGAGAGATACTGTTTACTTAGAACACTGGCAGCAAACAAATGTCAATACGTCAACGTCAAGTATACACATTCACTATGAAGATAAATTCTATAAACTCAGCGGAAAAAAAATTATTTGGAGCCCCAAACAACAAACCCCCACAGAGAGAGAGAGAGAGAGAGAGATAGAGAGAGAAGAGAGAGAGAGAGAGAGAGAGAGAGAGAGAGAGAGAAATATAACATTTACAAAAGTTTTCAACACAAAAGGATGTTTACGCCTTTGCCTCAACCACTCTCTTTTATACAGACATCGATCGGCACGTAAACCGCTCTGGATATTACGGAGTGGTTCGCTCCTCGCTGGTACGAGCGCTAATTGGATTGATTCTGTTTGCTATCTGGCGTCGCAATGGTTTTGGTTCTTGGCGCCGCCAGTGAGGACGTGCGTAAACAAGATAACGCTGGCAGATGAAAAGTTTTTTTTTTTTTTGGTTACGCAATGTTTCAGAGATGTTTATTTATAACCAAACCGATGATAAGTATTTGTTGATAAATATTTGGAGAAACCAGCATCTGGGCATTTCCTTTGCTCGCTGTCCGGAGTAATCTTAACACCTTGTGTGCAATAACCCGTAACATGTTGACTACAGTAACTCTCTGTCTATTTTATGCAGTCACCCTCGTTCGTTCAAGTCATAACCCTAATTTGTTACTTGTCCTTATCCAACTATGCTCCTTATACTAATCCGTATTTGTTGTTCTTAATATAAAATAAAATTAACCTCACCTACTTGATATTTCAGTCACATAGTCTCTACAGAATAAATATCTATTGAAAAGAATTCGGATAAAAATTCAGCTAATGGTAAAGAAAAAATCACCCCTTTCAAACGGTCCCTTGTGTTCATTTATCTACCTCTTAAATACATGCCAACTCGATTTACTTCCTACCAGCCACCACATGCATCTAAACCTCTTAGTGTTATCCCGTCCCCACCCCCGACGCCCCCCCCACCCGAGGGTTGAGGGGTTCAGAAGCATAATAACTGTGACTCGCGTCCACAAAAGGTCACTTGATTTAAAATTCGGTGACAGGAAGAAGTCAATATCAACCCTCCGCCGGCGATTGATCCTCTCTCGACATCCAGTCATGTCACCTGGCGACACCTCGTTTGTCTCATGAGCTCCCCATAAAAACCTAATAATTTCCCTCTATCAGGTGAGACAAGGTGAAGCCTCCTCGTAACCCCTTATGCAAGGGGGTAGAAGCCAACGCCCTTCGCCTTCCACCAAGTCCATTTATCTTCAGAGAATCGAAAGAATGTTGGACCACTGAAGAAAAAAACACGCTATTTTTAGGGAACCCTTCTACACCGAGGTGCGGCCTTGACCTCCATTATGGAAGATAAAGCAGACTAATGCTGCCATCTGTTGGAAGTAAAATCATTACTGACCTGGTAACTATTGACGTCCTTACGTAACTGCATGGAACCCCTGAAATCATTATCCTAAACGTGAAGTAACGTGGCCTGGAAACATCATCTGCGAAGCCGTACTGGGTCATTTTCGAAATAGAGAATTGAAATTTTTAAAGTCAAAACTTAATAAGAGTTCATAAGAAGGCATAGGGAAATTCTCAAACACCTTTTAAATTAACATATATTTATTTTCACGCTCCATAAAAAAGAAAATTCAAACAAGATACCGTTTAAAGCATGTCGATATCGAGAATTATCTTAATATAGTCCGTAAGAGAGCATGAGGAAATTCTTAAACTCATTTTAAACAAACATATGTTTCTATCCACGTGCCACAAAAAAGTAAATTCAAACGTAACATAATTTCAAACATGAAACATTTCCGGTGTTTTTAAAGCGAAGAATTCCTAGTCTTCCATCAACCATTCTGCCGTGAGCTTCACGCAACGTGGGGAGGGGGGGAGGCGGGGAGGGGGTTGCTTGCTGACCCAAGAGGTGGTTGCAGACCAAGTTAACAATTTCTTAATATAGAAACACTAATGAACGCTGGTTGGGATCCCGTCACGCCTAAGACTAGACAAGTGAAACAAAGGTTTTAATAGTAACCCGAGGAAGAGGTCGATGAAATGAACCCATTATAAACAAAAACAACACCACCATGACGATGACGACGACCTCAATAATAATAATAATAATAATAATAATAATAATAATAATAATAATAATAATAATAATAATAATAATAATAATAATAATAATAATAATAATGAGTCACAACAGTAAGCAAGCTAACCTGATACTACGAACGTGCAAAAGATTTTACATTCTCAGTTGTCGTTTGAGGCCACTTTATCATAATAATAATAATAATAATAATAATAATAATAATAATAATAATAATAATAATAATAATAATAATAATAATCCCGATTATATTTTGTTGTTTTCTTTGTAAAAAAAACAATGGTTCAGTTAAAAACTCTACGTTTAATTTTACCGCAATACAGTCAGAGGCAAACCGCTCACAACTGGTCCACTAAGTATGCAAAATGGCATTAAATGACGGTACCTTAGTCCCGTAAGGGCGGGACTTTTCGTCTTGTCCTTCTCCCGTTTTACCGTCAGTTCTGAAGATATGGCTACACTGGTAATAATTTCTTAAGGTTACACAAGTATTCATAACGAAGACAAAAATACCCCACAAAAACACTACCACAAAAGATAACAATAACTAGAAGATATACAGCCTAGTTCTTTCCGTTCCATTTAAACTTTCTTCCATCGCTTTTCTCTATATTAATCAAAACTTCGAATTCCTACCTTAAACACCTGCTGCTTTCTCAAATCAATACCATTATTTATCGAACCTTCAAACTAACACCTACTGTTCTCGAACCTTCCTGCAAACCTACCTTTCTTTCTCGAAGTGTCAATCAAACCAATAACTTTCTTGTGTCATCTATCAAACATGCATCTATCTTCCCGGAACATTTTCTCAACTTCCAACCTGTCTATCTCTACCATGCACCGAGGCTCAAGTCTTCTTCCTGGAACGTTTTCTCAAACTCCTTTTCCATTTTTTTTTACAAACACTTCTAACAGAAAAACCGTCCAGATGGCTTTATCCGCCCACTTGCTTTGTGGTAACGCCCCCTAAAGCAGGCCTTAATTGCCTAAGGAGATTGGCTGCGTACCACGAAACAGCTCCATTGGCGGTGGAATAAAATTAAATCTGTGTAATCTTCTCGACTCGTTTTCGACTGTATTACTCCAAAAGCTTCTTCAATATTGAACAAAGGCTCAACATCTGTATCATTCACAACTTTTTTTAACTTCTATAATTGTGGATGACTTTATTTAATCCTCTGAATTTTGAGGCCAGTTTAAGTAATACATTTCATCATTACCATGAAGCGGAGATGAATTATGCTGAGATAAAGAGAGAGAGAGAGAGAGAGAGAGAGAGAGAGAGAGAGAGAGAGAGAGAGAGAGAGACACCTGCCAGGGTGAGGATCGACTCGCTGAGGCCCGCCCGGGGTCGATTTGATCATAATTTGTACTGGTTATTGACAGCAATGACGAGACCTGACTTTTGAATTGAATACACTGCGCCATATCCAGTTACAACTGGAACCTGTATCAGGATTGCATCTAGGTTCATCTAGCAAAATACACATACGAATTTACCTCAAAACCAACATATGAACTCACCTAACTTAATTGAAACGAGGGGGGAAATCCCTTAGGTTCGAGTCAGTAAGTGCAAATGAGGAAACAAATTTGTGTGTGCGTGGAGAGAGAGAGAGAGAGAGAGAGAGAGAGAGAGAGAGAGAGAGAGAGAGAGACTTATTTCAAAACTACTCACATCAAACAGTGCTAAAAAACTAAACAGTTGATAAAACACAAAACAAAACTGTAAAACTAATCGGCGAAACCACGAACCACTAGCTGTAAAACAGGGAGCGCCAATGAAGTAAAGTTTTAATCAATACCTCTGTTGATGAGAAATTCATAATCAACTTCAATACCTACAGAAATATATCCTCAAATTATAACAAACTGTTATTTTCAATGGCTTACAGAGATAACTATGTTTGAATGTTGGATGCAAAACGAGATTAAATGCAGCTGTCTTGAAATGACATGTTACTTTTAAACAGTAATGACATTACAAAAAAACTGCACGGCATTTGATTTGTTACCATCTATCAACTTATAAATTAATAAACTGCGAACTATAATGGATTAGTATCGTTAATTTATTCAGTGACATATTCCGATTTCAGCCATAAATTCTGATCAGCAATCATCAAAATGATCCGAAAATATTAAATATTACACCAACGAATTCTATAGCCACAACATTCCAAACTGTTTTATATTTCGTTCACAAAAACATACATAAATAACAAAAAGGAAAATCACAAGAGTCTAACTAGTTATTTACAGGAATGTATGCACAAGCAAGAAATTCATATGACTTAACCAACAAGACTCCTGCACAGTTCATGAATTTATTCACCAAAGAGCAGACGGGTGAAAAGTCATATAAAACAAAAATTCTAGTTACATTTGTCATTCCAAAGCCCTTATGCAAAATAAATCGTGAGTGACGATGTTTCAGCAAGGCACGTAAATGGAAGGGTTTTAAATCATCATAGACTTCAGCGATGAGCAAAGCAAAGGGGGTATTCATGATGTCTTTCCTGCGCTTTCTCTTCCACAAATCTCCATTCATCCCCAGTCTTCCACCTCACAATTCTCATCTAAGCGCGCCCGATTCTTCCAACTTTGATGGTACCCACCCAGTTGACACTCTCGAACTATTCTCCACGGGATAGTGAGCAAGACATGTCTAAGGCAATTCCATCTCCATATCATCATTCTACAAATTACAAAATAATACAAGATATTAATAATGATCATTCAACCTTGACGATTAAAAAACACTGGGTCGTGATCAAATCACAATCGTCATTACCAGTCTTATGAGGGTGTCACTTTAAAGTAAATTACAATTAGGATTCGATTCCTCTTTGCCTGACGGCATATGCGACAAGCTGCAATCTCATTTTTTCGTTGTTAGTTTAAATCTAGCGTTTGCAGATCTGTTTTAAAAATTAGTTTATCCAAAAGCTTATTGAAATGGATTCTTTACTGCCAATAAATTATTGCCATCCAACTAACTTTTGGTTCGCCAAGAAAAATATTTCTACACCCAAAAGTTAGTGCGATGCTTTTTAGAACGTATTTTTTACTCTTTTTATCATACTTATAATTCCCCATTTCCTGAGATACTTGTTGTTTACTTTCCTGCAATACAGTCTTCTTTTCCCTAAAAAACACACCCAACCTTACTAAAATATTTTCCTAAGCAATTTTTTAAGTGCAGTTTTGGTTTGACGACCGCAATATTTTTAGTTAGTTTTTTTACGTAGTATTATCCACAACCTGATGCTAAAGTCCCAGGACTCCTGAGGCGATGGAAATCATAATCAGAACAGAGCAAATATTATCATCATTAATGCTAAATGCTGCAACAAACTTTTTCACAATAATCAAAACTAGACTTCCCTGGTCGTCTGGTACCAGGATACATTTACCAAAACAGGGGTTCTACACAACCTGCCTAATTATATATCTGTGTAATTAGTCCGTATTCGAGCTACATCTCCACGACAAGTGTTCAACACGACATAATCAACATAAATAACACCTTCGTTATTAGAGGTTCGCGTGTCTTAAAGGCTGTGAAAATTAACAGAATTACGCAATGCCCCTGCATGCCACCATCCAGAACGATATCATATCAATATCCGGTGAAATTACGTAATACTGAAGTCGATTGGAATGACATTACCAATGACCTCAACTGCTGTTCGAGTAAGTTAGTGGAACTCCCACACAGATACATACCTTTAGACAACAAGACGTCAAAAAAGATACGGCCTAACTGGACTTTTACACTGTAACGAAAATGTAAAAAATATTACAGACAAATAAAAAAATCTAAATTTTAATAAAAGAACCTAGCATTCGTTTGTAAAATTACAATACAAAATAGTAATTTGCGATAAAAAGTATGATAAATCGTCTTGATTGTGATTTAATAAACAAATTCACCAAAAGTTACCTAGTATCATTCCATAATTATAATTTGAACTTAGTGTAGACAATCCCCAATCATAACTATGTTAGCAAAATCGAGGTATAAACAATAAAATAACGGAGGAGAAACACTGCAATTACACAGCACAGAAACAAAGCAATGAATGGATAAATATCGTTAAGGCAAAGTGCATATCACAGCTATCGAGCTTGTTCTATTATTTTTACTACAGGTTATTTATGAAAAAATAAGAAATCGACCTCCTATATAAAACGAAGTGTG
>NC_089793.1:14182823-14197823 GCF_040412425.1 Macrobrachium rosenbergii | reverse complement strand
TCTCATGAAGACTCCCATTGCAGTATTTATAGTCAGTATTAAGCGTTCCATATCGTAATAAGGTACAACAGAGACACTGAATAAATGCAAGAACTCAAATATTAACAACATTCCATTAACTTAGTTATTATCAAACAAACACTGAAGACAAGAACATAGAAAATCTGGATAAGAGAAATATTAGGTGAAGATATAAATATACAGAAAGAGCAACGAATGCACCAATCTTAACCAAACTTGGAATTAACAACACAGATTTTAACGAAACCGGTTCACTATACCAATTTGTAAACAAATTCACCTTCCTGCATTTCCGATCATAACCCGGAATTAACAAAACAGATATATGAAAAATCCAACAAAACAGAGATATAGAAAATCCACAACGGGGCAAACCCTCAGTGCAAAGATCCCCGCCAGTGCATGCGTGCGTGTGCTTGTGTTTTCCCATTCCTAAGGTTCCTCTCAATCCTTGCCAACACAAAGAGGAATTCCCGAGACATGCCCTGCCTTCCAACGCACCGGAAATCGTGTCTCGCGGAGCTCTGCCGAGGCGAGGATTATCGCCATCAGCTGTTTATTGGGCTCGTGAGGAGCCGGAAACGCGCTCTCGAGTCTGTGGACACCAGGATATATGATATGTGCTTCCCTTTACCCGGAAATTTATTGCGCGTTTGAATTTTGTATTTTAGTCTCTCCAGTTGAGTTGATTTTTGATTTGATTTATTTTTGAATTCTATGGCCTGTTCCTAAAATTTCCAGAATTATAAATCGTATTCTCTCCCAGAGATTGGAGGAATCATATGACCTGTTCCGATGTTCTCCTAAAACGTTACTCTGAACATTTTTAACCAAATATTTTCCCTCGTTGTGTTCGTTATTTTATCTACATGAGTTCTACGGCCGACTGTAATCAATTCCAGATATGTTACATTTTACAGACTTTTAAAGCACCTAATCTACTATGCAGATCTATGGAATGTCGCTAAAATGTCAGTACTACTATGAACACCAATAGCAGCAACAGTAACTAAATCTATAACAGCAATAAACACTGACCTTTCCACCCTAAAAAACTATTAGGCCATTTTACTTTAAAAGCGAGTGGCTTCACAGAAAAGGTCAAAAAGCAACGTCACACTCATCCTCTAAGTAATGAAAGTATAATACCATGTTGCCAAAGGTTAATACTACGATACGAAGGTAAACCATACTTAGTATTCAAATACGGTAACAAAAGCCACAAGTTTTTTTATTTCTTAGAGAGAGAGAGAGAGAGAGAGAGAGAGAGAGAGAGAGAGAGAGAGAGAGAGAGAGAGAAGATTAATACACAGTGCCTAACGACCGGTCCCCCATAAAAAAAGTTACAGCGCCTCCTGTCTTCCATAGAAAGTAACCTCCCGTAAACTGTCTGCCATACAAATCAGGAAGAAAAGAAGTCGGAATGTGAGGCTCCACCGAGAAAGAAAAACAGAAAATAAAAAACTAAAAAAAAAAAAAAATACAGGGAACCATATAGAAGATAGCATTCTGCGACTTTTACGTATCTGAAGAAACCGAGAGCTACACATTTACTATACGTCCATTCGTATTCATATCCAGATACCACATATATCTAGTAAAACCATTATGAGAGCAAAGACTAATCTGTAACTGCAAAGGAAAAACCTCCCTCCCGTATTGGAGGAGACGGCACCAGTTGTCCTCGAGTGAGTGTTTTCGTAATGTTTTTTTTTTTTTTTTATCTTATATTTTTTCTGGAGTAGAAGTCAGAAAAGCAAGTGAAAATCAATGTACTTTATGCACAAGGAAGTAGGCTCACTCCATCTGAGGCCAACCCATCCAATGGGAAATGTCAGTTAGCCGAAAACAGTCATTACAACGACTTGCTTGAGAGACTTGTAAACGAAAGAGTGACTGGCTTAGTGTATAAGCTGGCCTTTAAGCGATGGAGCGTTAGTTCCTGGAGCCAGTTTAATACCTATCTGGTTGAAACTGGTCAAAGGTGTTCAGGAAGTTGCATTTGTAGGTGCAAGTGTCTTTGACGTAAGAGAAGAGGCGAAAAATGCAAAAGTTGTATAATTGATGTTTTCGGGTCACACAGTAATAATGGGCGAATACATAAGATGATTTTTTTTTCTGGCGTCGCAACGGTAGAGCAACTGGTGAACAGGTCTCAGAAGGTTGAACGTTAGTTTGACAAAGAAGAGAGGAACCTTAGTAGGTTAAGTCAAGGAAAATGTGAGTTATTGATGTAAATGTCTAGGACTCTAGGTAGTAGAAAGTTGATATGAACATTTGACAAGATAAGTAGTGGAAACGCAAAAGATGACGCTGAAAACTGAGAGTAGATGAGAAAAGAATGATTACGTAGAAACAAGAAAAAGGAAAATATGTTAACAAGGGCGTATAATTAAGGCTTTTTGAGCAGGAAGTAAGGGTTTCCTAATAACACCTCAGTTGTCGATTGCAGAGGGAATGTCATGAGGAAAGGCCATTAATAATCCGGAAGTTAAAAAAGTGCTTACGGAAGAGTTAAATGCTGCAAGTATACGTATGAAGCATCCACTAGATGCTTATGATGTTTTCTGTGCGCGGGTGCATGAACTGACCGAAAGACCATGGTACATTACTTGTAAAAATATGTTTTAGCCTCTGTTTCGTAACAAGGAATAGGTCTTCAACATTCTATTTGAAACCACCTCTCTCCACAAAGCTGCTCGTTGGTGAATCATGGCAAAGCTAAGTTGTCCATCCCCATCCACATAAAACCACACTAATAAAGATTACATAAAAGTCTGCAATCACTGTTACGCTAGCGAAGGTAATAATAATAAAAAAAAACAAACATTGGATGTAAACACAGTTAACGATAACAATACTGGTGGCCTTCAAACCACGATGATTAATAAACAAAACATAACCACCATGGCACCTGCAAAAAAATAAATTCTGAGACTAAACAAAGGTAAAGCTAATAAAAAATAAAGAATGGCCTGCAACGATGATAAGACCAACAAAAATATCAATACAAATAGCTGTCATACCAAACGGTCATCGCAGCCATTTTCCATCCAGGGCTGTAAAGCAGCGCCGGCGACTCCGTTATAATAACCATAGCAACGTCTTCCCCTGCAGCGCCCTATGGCACCTTTGCCCTTAAAGCGGTCAAGGTGACGCGGTACATCAATCACCGAGCCGATATACCGTTGGGGTCTTCGTCTCTTACAAACTTCGACTACAGTTTCCCTCAGGAAAGACTTGAGAATTAAACGATGCATTAGTGGTTACAGGAAAAGGTGCAATTTTATTACCCGTGGATTTCGTAAAATTCATTCTTGTGCAAAATATAGTGAATTTCGTAAAAATAAAAAGAATGGTAAAATTCATTCTTGTGTTAAATATAATGAATTTCGTAAACATAAAAAGAACGGTCAAGTTCATTCTTGTGTTAAATATAATGAAAAGACGTAAAAGGGTAAATTAATTTAAAAATAATGAACTTTTGTAAAATTACAAGAACATTTAATTTTTGTTAAAATATGATGAATTTCGTAAATATTACAAGAACCGTAAAGCCATTCATGTGAAAAATATAATGAATTACGTAAAAATTTTAAGAACTAAAATTCATTCTTGTGTAAATTATAATGAACTTCGTAAAATTACAAGAACGGTAAAATTAATTTTTGTGTAAAATATAATGACTTTCGTAAATATTACAAGAACAGTAAAATTCATTCTTGTGTAAAAAATATTACAAGAACAGTATAATTCATTCTTGTGTAAACTATAAGAACTTCGTCAATATTCATTCTTCTTGTAAACTATAAGGAATTTCGTAAATATTACAAGAACAGTATAATTCATTCTTGTGTAAACTCGTAAATATTACAAGAACAGTATAATTCATTCTTGTGTAAACTATAAGGAATTTCGTAAATATTACAAGAACAGTAAAGTCATTTATGTGAAAAATATAAAATTAATTTCGTAAAAATTACAAGATCAGTAAAACTCACGTTTTTGTAAAATACACTGTGACTTTGGTAATATAATGCTAATGGAACAATTACAAGGACAACAATACCCAAAACAGTATACAGGTAGTAAGAATTAACTAACTAATACACACAAAAATACGAAGACAATGAAAGTCAAAACCGTATTCAACATAAAAAAATCTTAGATACACTTCCAGAAGAAAAGGCTTAGGTTACTATTCCGTTCGTAACATAAGTAAAAATTGTCCACAGCATAACATAAACAGCGAGTGGACTGTTCGTCCGTATACTCTACTGACAGCATTAAAATTATGTGAAAAATATGTTTGTAAATTAAGCATAAAATTCACACTATCCACAACTCTCAAAACAAGGAATGAAATCCCACAATCTTCTCTTTTTTTTTATTTGTAAATTCGACTTTTAAGAATAGCTTCGCATCCGCGCAAAGACGTGTGAATTAACAGATAAAAATTAATTCTATACAAATTATTTAATAAGGGCTACCTTTCGAGCTGAAATAAAAGAAAAAAAATTTAAATGCCCAGGTAAAATCTTTTGCCAATGAGCAATCTATCACATATAGAAGAGACCTCTGGTTTAACACACTTCAACCTGGGATATGTATTTATGAAAGAACAGAATTCAGAGATATACCACACAGCACACTTATAAAACACAAAGAATTGCAGTTGAATGGCGGGTATATTAAAACAGCTAATTAAGTTGTTTGACTGACACCTTTCCTTCAAAATAATTCATTTGTTAAAACAAGTAAATACGAACTTTAACCATAAAAACAAGAAGTTTACAACGGAAAAAATATCTAAAATACATAAATACATATAGAAAAAAGAACACGGGAGCAATGTCCCACCAAAATCGTTCCGTGCAAAACCATCAAAAATCCCTGCCGGACAGGACCGATGGCAGGCAAAATAACCATCTGTAAACTTGCCCAAAATCAATAACAGAACCCCTGGCCCAAATACCGCCTCCCCTGTGGATATGGCACCCCGCCCCACCCCGGCCCATATCGAAATTATCAGCCCGGCCCACCCCGCCCGTACCGACCGCAACCACTGCAACCATACCACGGCGTTCGTGACCTGGATAATCGTCAGGGTTATGACCACGAAGATTAATCACGTGCCATGGACTGACCCGGTATCGAATGTGCAGTCACATAAGAGGATCACTAAAAATAAACTTCTTTCAGATATAATTTCCCTCTTGTGCTGAACTACATATTCTGGTCTTTGCTTCGTTTTCTGTCTAATATTCAACGCGGGCATCGTTCAGCGAAGTGATATCTTTTAAATAAAAACAAAAAGTAGATTAAAATATCTTTTATATAAAAACAAAAAGTAGATTAAAATATTTTTATAAAGAAAAACAAAAAGTAGATGAAAATATCTTTTACATCAAGACAAGACGACAAGACGTAGATTAAAATATCAAGACAAGACGTAGATTAAAATATCTTCTAAATAAAAACAAAAAGATTAAAATAACTTTAATATAAAAACAAAAAATAGATTGAAATATCTTTTATATAGAACAAAAGGTAGGTTAAAATATCTTTTAAATAAAAACAAAAAGTAAATTAAAATCTTTTATATAAAAACGAAAAAGTAGATGAAAATATTTTTTATAAAAAATAAAAAGTAGGTTAAAAAATCTTCGGTAAAAGGACAAAAAGTAGATTGAAAATGTTTACCTTTCATAACTGGTATATAATCCAATTCAAATGGTTTCAATTACAAAAATAATAAATTTACCTTAAACCATTGTTATGTTGAATTCAGTTTGCAAATAAAATACACCAATATAATAACCCGATATAGAATATTACACTACGTAATTAAAACTGACCCTCAATTCATAATTGACGTCCCGTGTAATACATCCACAATCGCGACACAATCAAACTCAATACGCATGTTACCTAATGCAAAAAAAATATAATAATAATAAATTCTTGATTCTGGTAAAATTCAATAACCTTCCCGTCCATAAAATGCCATGAAGAAACCGATAAGGGGCTTCGATACGCGAATTGGATACTCAAGATATAACAAGGGAGAGATTCCGATTCCCTTTACTACAGCCAATTACCATTTACATGCCAAATATGCACCCACGCCTCGCCATGCCCCAGCACCCACATCGCTGCTTTCATTCCCTTGCATAAGAGAGCTCGGGCATCGCCATCCTAATGTTAAATGTTATAACTATTCGATTTAGTTTTATACATCTAAGTAAAATGATTAAACTGTATTTAATATATACGTATATATATACAGTATACATTATATATACATATATATATTTATATATATATAGAGATAGAGAGAGAGAGAGAGAGAGAGAGAGAGAGAGAGAGAGATTCTAGATTCTATATATATAAATAGTATATATATATACATATATATATATATATATATATATATTATATATATATATATATATATATATATATATATATATATATATATATATATATATATGGTATTAGTCTTTCTCTGGAACCCCCAGCGTGATATCGTACATAAGACAACGACACGTGAGCAATTATTCTATACCATTACCTAGCAGTCTTACCCTTTAATCTTTCCATTCTTCATACTCTTTACTCCTTTTTCTTTTTTATTACATCAATAACACCAATGTCTTTATTTATCTTCAACTCTCCATCATTCATTGTCTACATAAGTAGAAGGAACTCTCCTTCTACTTATGTTTTCTTAGGTTTTTATACATTACAAAATTTCTTTTTGAGTTCAAGGAAACAAGCTCACGCCATAACTAAACCTAGAAGATTACAGTTTTCATTTATTTTGTCCATCGTCATATCATTAGGAATCTTATTATCCAACTCAAGTTGAATGACTTGGCCTCTGTTACAGCCGAGTTCGTTCACCTTGCGAAGAAATTTAATTTCGTTCGAGAGCTCTTCCACGCTGTCTTTCCGATTCTTGATTTCCTTTCCCCCGCTGTTCTTTATTCTCTCTCTCATTGCCCATCACTTGCGCTTGCAGATTGGCAGCCTGATTACGTAATTCGTTGTAAGTCTTCACCATCCGGTGCGCTTCCTCGTTCAAGGCATTTATTTGGCTGTTCACAGCCGTTCTCTCTTGCTCCTCCTCTTCCAGTTTCATCTTCAACTCCGCAATCTGCTTCTCGTAGTCATTCACCTTCTCCACAAGACGATCACGTTCTAGCGCCCATCAGTCTTCTGTATTCTTTTCATAACTTCCCCACGTCTATTTGAACTTCTGTTGTCAATGCTTGGACGTTGATTGCTTGGATCAGCTGGGTATTCATGTTCTCCAACTGTTCCGTCTTCTCGTTTAAGATATTTACTTGATGCTTCAGAGCTGATATTTCCAACCCTCCCACCCTTCCATTTTCCTCATTGTATCATCTATACTTTGCCCATATTCTTGGATTTTGTTACAGAGGTGATCATTACGAATATCAAATTCTCAGCCTCTCTTGGTCGTCCTCCAAAAACTCGGGCCTTTTGCAAACTTCGTCGTAGGTCTACTGGAGGGCTTTGCGAATCAGCCCCACAGAAAGACTTTCCTTGCCCTGCGTTTACTGAAGGACGTCAGGAGAAAAGAAAATGGTTAAAGCCACAATTAATCTCAAGACACTGAAAGGAAAACCTAACGGAAGAAAATGCTGCTTTGCGAGCCAGCTTCAGGGAAAAGGAGTGCAATTCGAGATCAGCAAGCATCCTGAATTCAGCAGACAGACTGACGAAAATCTCAAACTTCATCTGAAGTTGGATAACGAAAATGATAGACTCAAGGACAGATCGAAGGTTTGAAAAGGCACTTGTCGTCCATTTCTTGATGTTTTCTTTCCGTGATGAATACTTCCACTTTGAAAGGAATCACGTTCCCTGCTGTACGAAGCCTTATATGGGTGTTCATTCTAAAATTTGGCTCGAATTTTGTGAAATTTTGAAATTTCCTAAGTCAATAATCTTCTGGGTTTTTTTAAAGTCATCCTGACAAATTCCTATTAAATGCTCATGTAAAGATGTCCTCATACTACAGAGAATAAGGGAATGGGATATAAAACTGTGGTTGCTCTAAAACTATCAATTTGGGTGGTTGAAGTTTGCACCATGTTATTGCGCAGGTTATGTCAATTGTCACATTTATTTGCCTTGTTTTAACACACAAAAAATCCACATATAACTTTATAAATTTACAAATTTGTATTTATAATACAATATATACTGTATATATATATATATATATATATATATATATATATATATATATATATATATATATATATATATATATATATATATAAACCATATATATATTTTGGAAGTAAAAAGTCAGGGGAATTAGTGACAAAACTGCCTAAAAAGTCACTCTCCCTCACACACTCACACACACACACACACACACACACACACTTTGAATAAAACAGAATATTAAAAAAAAAAATTATTCAATGCGGTGCACGAAACACTCCGAATGAATGATGTGAGAGGAAGCGCCAACAAACACCGACTAAACTGCACAACACCAGAGGTCATTCAGAAACGACAGAGGGAGATCGATCAAGCTAACCGGCCGTAAAACGTAATATACGGCATTCAATGGAAAATCAACCAAATGACAAAGACATTAAACGCTATTCTGACCGACCGGAGAAAGGTACTATAGGGCCTACAGAATTCAAAGGAAAATCAATCGAATGACAACACACTTTAATATTCTACCTAAACGTTGCAAAATATACCCCTTTATTCGTGTTCCCCCTTCACCCCTAACTTTAAAACCTTTGCAAGATGCAACCTAATATGGATAGGTAATCTAATTAGCCATGAGCTATACCCTGCCTCATAAATATGCCACACTATAGACATGGCAAATGTAATCGACAATTATCAGCTTAAACATAAAACAAATATTAAATAAAAATAACAAATGATGGCATATACGAGTATAATATAAGCAAGAAAATGAGCTAGATTTCAAGTATATTTTGGACTTGACACTAACGACACATACATGGCAGGAATACTAACTAGGCCTCTTGGCAGTTACCCTTTGTTGTTATTTTCCAAGGTATCCCCTAGAAAGTATGTGTATATGGATCGGATCGTATTGAAAAATCCATAGGTTTACTGAGAGAGAGAGAGAGAGAGAGAGAGAGAGAGAGAGAGAGAGAGAGATCTAAGGGAATGAAATCTAAATTCTAAAGGAATGAATTGGAATAAGAGCCAGCGACAGGAATAGGAAAAGAGATTACCTTTTTCCTATTCCTGTCGCTGTTTCGTTTCATTCCTCTCTCTCTCTCTCTCTCTCTCTCTCAATAAACTTACGGATTTTCCCATACGATCCGATCCATATACAAATACTTTCGAGGGGATACCTTGGAAAATGCCAACAAAGGGTAAATGCCAAGAGGCCTAGTTAGTATTACTGCCATGTATGTGTCAGTAGTGTTAAGTCCAAGGCGAGGAAAAATGTGAACGACAAAGGACAGTCGACTTAACTAAAAACCTATCCATAATTTTTTTTTAAAAGCAATAAAAAAAAAAAATTCCTCGAAAATCAGACCAGCCTCACGCATATTTCTTGAAAAACAAAAGCATAAGCAAAAGGTAATTCAACACCCACAGGCACATAATCAAGATACACACACAATCAACTCAACTCTACAGGAAATTAAACACAGCAACTCCGTAGACTTTAGCGCCGAGACCGACCTCCTGCAACAGACGCACAAATTCCGGATTATACTCGACTGAACTGGCGCGGAGGGCGGAGGGTGGGAAGGGGGCGGGGGGACGAGACCAGTTTCCCTGGATACAATACAGATGACGCACCCTGGTCCGAATACCAACACCTCTATTTTGTCTGAAACAAAGATGCTTAAGACGTTGGAATGTCTAGGGTTGGCCGAGTGCGAACGCGCTACATGAGTGTACTAGGAGCACTGAGGTTATTACAATTATATACAATATATATATATATATATATATAGCATATATATATATATATATATATATATATATATATATATATATATATATATATATATATATATATATATATATATAATATATAATATATATATATATATATATATATGTGTGTGTGTGTGTGTGTGTGTACATATATATATATATATATATATATATATATATATATATATATATATATATATATGTGTGTGTGTGTGTGTGTGTGTGTGTATGCATACATACATATACATATATATATATATATATATATATATATATATATATATATATATATATATAAATTGAAGTGCTTAGTACACATACATCACAGACTGTATAATGCATGGACGCATATCATTTTTAACAATTATACAAACAAATGTGTAAGCATAAATCACTCTTTACTGGAGAGTAAACTGGCTGTCGATTTCAAAATTGTACTTCCACAAAATCAAAGGAAAGCTAAAAGTAGTTTCTCGATAATTAAATAGAACATGGAAGAAAAGACAACACTAATAAAGAAAACAAACTTGAAAACGGGCCACTAATTCGTGGAAAGAGCGTAAAACAAAAACGAGCCATTCCTGAAATGTGACGCCAAAAGATGAAACCACACAAGAGGGAAGTCCGATCAGATGACCAGATTAATTCAGTTCAGCTTAAAAGCGGAAGTTACTCCTTTGCAACAGCACCCCCTTACTTTTTTCAAGGTTGATAAGAAAAAATTACTAAAAAAAAAAGCTCGCCTCTTTTCGAAATTCAATGTGAAAGGTGTGAGGGTAAATCATATCAACGGACTGTTGCAGTTACCCAACGCTCCCCCGGCGACAATCAACAATAAAATTCTTGCAACTTTAAAAAAAGTTCTCCGAAGAGAAAGTGTCTTAGCAGAAACAACGCTCTTCTTAAAGGTGCAATGCGGATGGATTAAGACTAACGTTATTCAAACCATGAAATTATATTTTTCGTCAAAGGCGAAGTAGCTGGAAAAAATCACATCACGTTCTGACTGAGAGAGAGAGAGAGAGAGAGAGAGAGAGAGAGAGAGAGAGAGAGAGAGAGAGAGAGAGAGAGACCCAAGCTAGCAAATAATTAAATATGTAAAATTTGTAGTACTCCATTAATGTACAATGTACAATACCAACAGTTATCTTTAGGCTATCTTAACAGTAACTATTTACTTCTAATCTATAAGTAAACGCTACATCTGTTCTTGCACCTATTTCATTAAAGAAAAAAAAAACCGGCACAATAAAGATTACACAACAACTCCTGCAAATATATTGCAGACTCTCGTGATTTCATTACAATATCCCGTTCCGCAATTTACTAAATGACACTCCAAAATCCACAGTAATTATTTGCGGATAATGAAAACGCTTCCACGGCAGCAGTCAGACTCATGAAATGGAATTCAAGAGTGAAACCAGAGATCTGGCAGATAATGAAATGCCTGGGGCACTGCCTTGAAGTTCAAGACCGGGATCATCGCTAATTTACTCGTCTAATCAAACAGAACCTTTTTCTCTTTCATTATTCACTCCCCTTCCCTCACCATCATAGCCCCAACCCCGAGACCGGTTTTAACATTCTTTACATTTTCGTTTCATTCTGAGTCGACGCTGATGCTGCGGTGCGTGTTTCTTAGGCTGTAAAATATCACATAAAATGGGCTCCTTACAACTCCCAAATAACTTATATATTCAATTCAAATACTCACAGGCAATGGTTTCTTCCCAAGATTTACTAAAGGTGTTGAATTTCATTATAACTAGATGTGGCAAAATTGCAAATGAATGCATTTCTGTTTACTTCTTACTTTCAGTATAAACAACAGCCCTACTTACAATTATCGTGGGCCATTAAATTTTATAATTTTATCACCAAGTAATTCTACCCTTCTTGTATTACATACATCAATTTAATAACAAGATACGAACAAGCAGCTTTATGAACAAGGCAAGAGCATTTCGAGGCTGCCTCCGTTTAGCTACACGGACGAATTGCAAAGCACTGCGGCTTTTAAAAGCGAGGCAAACGGGGAACATTTGAAAGTCAATCACACAACTGACTTCCGACGTACGAAGCTCTTGCTTTTCTCTTCCTGAATCACTTGGGTCGCTTCTTTTTAAAGAGGCAACTGGTCGTCGCCTAGGATATTCTATACTGCTTTGTCATCACTTCCTATGTTAGGAAACGGTTTGTTTTCAGTCGCTGAAACTGATTATGGCTAATATATGTTATGAATCCAATAAAGATTAAGTTCCCGTAAGGAGGTAGTGTCGTCAGTGCACCTCATGTGGTGCAATGTAGGCATTACTTTTGCAGCGTGCCTTCGGCCCCTAGCTGCAACCCCTATCGTTCCTTTTACTGTACCCCCTTTCATATTCTCTTTCTTCCATCTTACTCTCCACCCTCTCCTAACAATTAATTCATAGTGCAACTGCGAGGTTTTCCTCCTGTTGCACCTTTCAAACCTTTTACTGTCAATTTCCGTTTCAGCGCTGAATGAGTTTACAGTCCCAGTGCTTGGCCTTTGGCCTAAATTCTATATGTCAGAGACTCCAATAAAGTTTAAGCGAGGATAAAGAATCCCACCACATAAATGAGCCTTTAAGATGTCTTTTAAAGCCATTCTCGGTGACAAAATAACAGGCTGGAGTCATAAAACACACATACACACAAAAAAAATCCGGTCTCCAAGGTTATTATTATTTTCATAATTAAAAATATAATTCTCAACATGTGCTTATTGTTTTAAGTTAAAAATCAATTAATTTTAGACATGTTTAGCACAAGGGATAAAACTTGACATCAATACTTCAAATATGCAAAGGAAAATTCTTTATTAACAAGATAATTCCACAAATCTCAAAATGTATTTTGGGAAAATCACACTTAATATTGAGAGAGAGAGAGAGAGAGAGAAATTCTGGAATTTTCCCAGACACAACTGTCAAGTTCAATTAAAAGAAGCTAAAGGAAAGAATTTCCAACGCCAGGAATCTTTGCTCCCTGACCCCGCCTGGCGGCCGCTGATCAACAAAACACAACTGGGCCGGAAACTCGAAAATCAGGTCGACTTGACTTAGCTAAAGATCCGGTAAAGATCCACCAAAAATTTAGAAACTTTCCTCCTCCCCACAACACCGTGATAATACCAATGAGGGGGTTTCTGGTTTCTGGGCAAAACACCGAAACCTAAATGTTGTATCACAAACAAAAAAAAAAAAAAAAAAAAAAGGAAACGCTTGGGAAATTAAGCACTTCTAAACGTGGATGGTAAATTCAAAAAAAATAGAAAAAATTGCAAAAAAAATATAAAACCAAGTGAATCTAAACGCTAAGAATAAGGGGAAGGGATGAAATCGGGGGGGGGGCGGTTATTCTAGCCCTCCACAGCAACAAAAACTCTTCAAAATCTGGATCTTACCGGTATCATTTTTACTCGGTCAACAGGGCATCATCAAATACGGTAACTCCGTGACGAAATCGTTTAACTTGAACGTAAATTGGATTTATATTATTATTATTATTATTATTATTATTATTATTATTAATTATTATTATTATTATTATTATTATTATTATTATTATTATTATTAACACTGAAAGTATTCAGTTATACAGTTTTCTCTACCTTTCAAAAAACAGAGATAGCTATATAAATCGAATAAATGCTTAAAAGAAGATTTTTACCTAAATTTATTATTATTATTATTATTATTATTATTATTATTATTATTATTATTATTAATACTGAAAGTATTCAAGGTGTATAGTTTCTCTATCTTTCTAAAGACATAAATACCTATATAAATCAGATGCAAGTGCTTAAAAGAGGGATTTTTACCTACATATTATTATTATTATTATTATTATTATTATTATTATTATTATTATTATTATTATTATTATTATTATTATTATTATTGAAAGGGATACATTGGTGTTTACTACTCGTAAACCTCCATGGAACAAGATAAATGTGACGAAATTAAAAAATGTTCACAAATAAAAAAGAAAGCTTTTTAAGTAAGACTTAACCGCAGAGGGTATGGAAAATTCAAAGCACTGTGCGTTTTACTGAATAGGGCATTATTAAACTGCTATTTTGAGTAAGCGAGTGACGTAAAGAACTTTGACTAAATCAGCGTTTGTTATATACAAATAAAGACCGTTCCTTACACATAATTCTTAGTTTGAATAGTCTGCAGTCTCAGACAAAGATGGTTTAGACGTCATTCCCATTTACGGTTATAAATGGGTTAAGAATAAATGGAAAGTAGCATAATTTTTAAAAATAAAACCTCTAAATTCAAAGTTAATATAAAAAAAAAAAAATTTAAATACTGAAAATTTAAATACTGCAAAAGTTCCATCACTCCTCCAAGCTGCCTCACAACCCCAGTCCACTGCAACGCATGTTGACATGACCAGTCAACCAATCCTCTTTCCACATTTGCCGTGACGGGTCACATCAAGAATATCCCAGGGTTAAAATATTTCGACTTTAGACAATTTAAACCTCGTTCCCTGTATAAATATTCTGCAGATATTAAGCTGCGTGAATTATTATACATCATTATGCGAGGGGATCCTGGGTGAAATGAGGTCAAGAAAAACGAGAATAAAATCTGGGTCAGATTCTTTTTTCTTTTTTTCAACAAACCTAAAATAACAAAAACGATACCATCTTATGCTCCGTGTCAAAAACGACTAGATAATCAGGCAAAATTTCCTCCAGCAATCACGTAATTTGCTGTAAATCCCAACAAGGATTCTGATCACATATTTTGCTATATCAGCTAACAATAAAAAAAAATTATGACAAACTATTCTTGTTGTCTCCTCGTCAATCCTGATGGAATTTAAAAATAAGATATCGAATTCCAAAGGTTTTCTTAAAAAGAAAAAATAATAAATACTGCCAATCACGTATTTACTACCACACCAATTAATAATGAACCACGTACGAAATTCAGTATCTATGAG
>NC_089793.1:14165323-14180323 GCF_040412425.1 Macrobrachium rosenbergii | reverse complement strand
TAAGGGACTATCATTTCACGGCTAACACAGCGTCGTTCTGCACAATAACGCCACAAGGACACTGAATCTTGGCAAAGCACTTCTCTCAACAAGAGGTTTTTTCGTTTTCTTCGAATCAGATTCTGACTTCAGGCAGAATGAATGAACATTTGTTCGTGATATCATCAATAATAATGATATATAATATACATACATACATATATATATACATATATATATAGTGTTGCTTCCTTCTGAAATCTAAAAATTTAGTACGTTTCTTGAAAAGCCTCTATATTTCGACCGATCTATATTATATATGTATACATATATACATACAAATATATACATGTATTATACATACATATGCATATATACATAGTTGCAAGGAAAATCTCTCCCTATCCATGAAATAAAAAAAAAAAACATTGAAAACAAGACTACCAACCAACAATAACAAAACCAGAGAGAAACCCGCAAGAAATTCCCTGCTGGAGGAGAAACTACGCAAGGCAACCCAATAAAACCCCTTTCAATCAGCCTCGCTCTCTCTCTCACCCTCCTTTATTCGAGTACACCTCGAGACCCTTTTCTGGCTCCGTCAGGTGCAAGGAGTGTCGCTGCAACTGTCTTTCCCGGAACTTTTTCTCACAACCAATTAATTTCCGCGGAAGAGTGAGATTCGCGCCACCAAGGGCTGGATGGGATGAAAAAGGCGTCCGCTGCAGTTGTTCAGAATTGGGAAAAGTAAGTGGGAGTACTGTCAGCTCTGGAAGTGTGCATTCTTTGTTGCTGTTTCTGTTTATCACTGACAAGGAGTACATTTATGATGACATTAATCGTGAAAGTACGTGCACCACCTAGGTATCTGCAAATACACACACACACACTAACATATATAACATTATATATATAGATATATATATATAGATATATATATATATATATGTGTGTGTGTGTGTGTATATATATATCGTATATATAAAAGTGTGTGTGTGTGTGTGTGTAAAGGGAATAGAAAACTGGTATAATATTTTGAAAGCATCTATCCAAAATATTCTGTCTCAGGTCCAAGGAGGATGGATGAAGTGGCTCCATCTTTTTAAAACCCTCTTGAAGAACGACATACCATAACCATCCACGTGGAGCCACCAAATCAACTCTCCTTCAAATGACGGATGAGGAAAAGTGGACAAGATGAAGTGGACAAACGGACTAAAATGTCATACTCCACATCCTGTGTCAGATTGTAAAAATGAACGAACATCAAGTTAAGTGCTAATCTAAGTTCTGGATTTCTAATAGGCCTGTGAGAAGCTTGCAAATGAATCTGACTGATAAAATATACTCAACGGGATGCAAAGCGCCCCATGCTCGAATAGTGTTAAATTATAATTAATTGTTGTACATAAAAATATAACAAAGACTGACAACATTTTCATGGTCGAGAAATGTTGATCATAATCCTTTTCCGTAAAAAATACTACAGTAACTGTGACTTAACATATTTTCGTAAGCTCCGCCTTTTATGACGTTAGAGAAAAATGACAAAATTCAATAAACGAAACTGAATGTAAAGAATGCCTTACATGGATTAATGGTTACTAAAACCAGGACGCTATCCTTAGCAACGTCTATGGTTGATCACCCTCATCTATCATCTGGCATCCAAATGACGCACAAGGCCAAAGAGATCTCGCACCAATTATGTTCATGGTACAATTTCTTCCAAAGCAGCCAGACGTCTGCAACCTCCCTGAGCATCGTCTTAAACAAGACTTTCACTGGTTAAAGAAGAAGACTGAATAACAAAATGCACACACTTACAGAAGGAGAAGACGTATAATCCATTCAAAACAAAAATGCACACTTATAGAAAGGAAAAGACGTATATTCCATTTAGAACAAAAATGCACGCTTATAGAAAGGAAAGGAAGAATATTCCATTTAGAACAAAAATGCACGCTTACAGAAAGGAAAAGAAGAATATTCCATTTAGAACAAAAATGCACACTTATCGAAAGGGAAATGCGTATATTCCATTTAGAACAAAAATGCACGCTTATAGAGAGGAAAGGAAGAATATTCCATCTAGAACAAAAATACACGCTTGTGTAAAGGAAAAGACGTATATTCCACTTAGAACAAAAATGCACGCTTATATATAGGAAAAGACGTATATTCCATTTAGCGAAATATTGCAAAATACTTCAGCATAAGTAACTGGCATTAGCAAATGCATAATAAAATGGCCAATGATGTAACATGTCAATGACAGTGTACCATAAAGAATAAGTAGGGTGCCACTTGACATCATATACATGAGGACTAAACGAATAATGCGCTCAATGAAAGATGTTGTGCGTCTACGAGACGTCTGAATATACTGTGTGGTTTATATATATATATATATATATATATATATATATATATATATATATATATATATATATATATATATATATATATATATATATATATATATATATACATATATATATATACATATATATATATATATATATATATATATATATATATATACATATATATATATACATATATATATATACATATATGTATGTATATATATATATATATACATATAATATATATATATATATATATGTATATATATATATATATATATATATATATATAAAGTAGCACATTCAGTATTTATGTCTTACTACTTATTTTCTAAAAAAGTAATTGTCATGCAATGCAATGAAGTCATAAGTAAATTTCCCATTTGTCAATAAACTCCATTCAGGAATGTATTAAAAAGGAGCTGTGCTCAATTACTCAACTGGTAATAAAGAAACTAACCACACCAACTTACCACAAGCACTTTCCAAAGCAACTTAGCTAACAAGCGATTGAGGAGCAAAAGAACATTACATAAGGAAAAAAACGCCCAATGCTCTTTCAAATTCCTTAATGTCACTGGGTACTCTCGGCATAATGTCACACGATGTATTTATCCTAACGAACATAGTAATTCTCAACTTTCACTCGGAGTTAGTTAATGAAACATATCAGTAAAACAGAAGTTTACACAGTTCTCATGCGCATTAGAGTGCCGTCTTCAAAAATTTATATAATATTTAGAAAAGTGTCGGGGAGGCAATCAGAAGCTTGTAAAGGCCGCTGGACAGACACAAATACCTCATGAGCGCTACCGAAATGCGAGCATCAATGTGCACGTGAATGTTTAGATATGTAATGTAAATGTGGCAAACGGTAGTAAACAAATCTTAATGGGTATGTTTTGTTATGTACTGCAAATGTGACAAACAGTAGTAAACAAATCTTAACTTGTATCTGAACATATGTATTGGAAATGCGGCAAACGGTAGTAAATAAATCTTAATGTGTATGTAAACATATGTACTGTAAATGTGGTAAACGGGTAAGAGGAAAGAAACCTTAATGTGTATGTTTAGATATGTAATGTAAATGCAGCGCACGGTAAGTGTAAAGAAATCTTAATGTGTATATTTAGATATGTACTGTAAATGTGGTAAATGGGTAGAAGAGTAAAGAAATCTTAATGCGTATGTTTAGATATGTAATGCAAATGTGGTAAACGGTAAGAGTAAAGTAATCTTACAATACCTCAAATTACTCGTCAATATACTGTACTTACCGCAAGAGGGCAAACGTTATTCTTAGCACAGCCCGTTGCTTACCTGAAATGGAGAAACAGAAATGTAATCATTTCACAATAATCGACAGAGCAACAATGTTATTAAAACATATGTAAATACAAAAGTTACCAGTAGATTCTGAAGAGGAATGAACCTGAACTGAACTCTTACTCAAAGGATTCCACAGAAGACAGTTATGATTAACCTCTATCCAAAGACGCAAAACAGATAAAAATCTAGATTAAATTTTATTGCTTCCTAAAAAAAATTCATCTGAGTTCAGAATATACTTGAAATTTATTCAGTGAATTAAAACAGCAATGATTCTGAACAAAGCTTGACATATCACTCAGAAGGCAATTGAATCAGAAATTAGAATTATTCAAAAGATTCAATAATGAGTGAATCTGAAGAGACTTCTTTACAAAATTCAGCATAGGACCACAAACATCAAGGAACTGTATATTAAAATAACAGCAGAGATATAAAACCATTAAAATAACTAAATATTGAAATAACTACAGGCATATAAAAAAAATTAAAATAACTGAATAACAAACAACATTTTTAGCGAATGCACTTGGAATAAAGGATCTAATAATCATCACGTAAAAAAAAAGGGGCAAAACGTTCACACCACATTTCAGATGCAAAGAAACCTCACTTGACCAAGCAAAACTCTCAAAGTCTTCAGATCATGTCGTTCGATCCACTGCTTGTCAACACCTGTCAATGAACCCAAGAAAATGTTTACTAACAGGCAGACTACTAGCTACTAATGCAGATCATGAGAAAAGAAAACGTTTGCAAGCTTCCTAAGGTGTTTATTTTCCTCTTGTTTTCATCAAAGATGAAAACAAGACTATAATTCCCTTTTCATATTTTCTCATATTTCCTCACTATAATTCTCTTTTCATATTTTCTCGTTTCACCTGCAGGTTTTCTGTTTTTGCGGGAACTTGATTGTAACTTCACTTCATTCTAAATGCAATAATAATAATAATAATAATAATAATAATAATAATAATAATAATAATAATAATAATAATAATAATAATGCCGTGTCCTCTTAAGCAGTCACAAACACAAGCAGAATAGCTATTTTCTATCCACTTAACAGTCTTAACTCAGCAAATTAAATTAATAAACACGTTTTATATTTCTACAATGCGTATATGTAAAATATTTCTTGGGCAAAAATATCCACAAATCGTACACACATTACACAGAATCTTGATTTCACTCATTTTCAATACTTCTTCGCAGGATGAAAGCAAACAACGACACAACAGTAAAGATATCAGCCCAACGTGCCTCCAATTTCCTTAAGCAGTTCCGGCTACTGTTCCCACGATGCTTTCCAGGAATGGACACGAAACGGGAAAAGGACATTCTCGGGTTATCTTTAGAGGAGACTATAAAGGTGAAATGTTGCCCGTGTGTCTAGCGTACTTTCTTTTCATTCACGGCAGACACCTACAGTACAGTACAAAGGCTGTCTGCCCAAACTGAATTCAACCACGACAAGTGCGTTCAAGATCTTTTTCAAAGGTGGACAAATTCTTCACTGAAAGTTTTTTATTATATTTTCCTTGAAATGAGACGAACCCGCTTTATAAATGAAACAAGTAAAAATGCCGGATTCGGCGCAATCGAGTTTTCTGTACAGCTGCTACAGCGTATAATCTAGGCCACCGAAAATAGATCTATCTTTAACCACGGCCCGGTGGTTACCTATCCTATATCGTTGCCAGAAGCACGATTATCGCTAACTTTAACATTAAATAAAATAAAAACTACTGAGGCTAGAGGGCTGAAATTTGGTATGTTTGATGATTGGAGGGTAGATGATCAATATACCAATTTGCAGCCCTCTACCCTCAGTAGCTTTCAAGATGTGAGGGCGGATAGAAAAAGTGCGGACAGAAAAAAGTGCGGACGGGCAGACAAAGCCGGCACAATAGTTTTCCTTTACAAAATACTAAAAGCTACACAATTTTGAAAATACAGAGGAAAGTGGCGAATTCCGTACTCTCGAATAAAAGATACACAGTAGCAAGAGGAGAATTTTCTGAATGCTGCTGCAATACCAAGCAGAGCTCTCAGTTAATCTTGACTCCTCGCTGGCCTAAATGAAAAGAAAACACTGATATCAGAGATGGCGATTCCAATTTTTGCAGGTAAATATGACGAGCCTCTGTCAATATGTTCAAAAATACTTACAAGCTTGGCAACGTAACATTTCGCTACAAGAAAAATACCAGAAAATTCTGCTTTCTGAATTTTCTCTATTTAAACCAGCAAGCAGTAGTTCAAACTTCACATTACATGTGCACATCTCCCAAAGTACTTTAAATTCTCTCAAAAAAAAATAAGCAAGGAAATATAATCGGATATTTCCATTCTACAAAAAACTAGAATAACATCATTAACACTAGACGATATATATATCACACTGAATGACGCATCTAACTTTCATGACATTTCCTTGTTGTATTTAAATCAAAATACTGCTATTTAAAACAAAATAATTAGTACACTTATTTAGTTCATGAGAGAGAGAGAGAGAGAGAGAGAGAGAGAGAGAGAGGAAATAAATTCTGTACAGAGAAACGATTAATCTCCAAATTCCATAATAACGTATCAAACCTTATCTTGATGTACAGTATACATCGGAAACATTCGGTTTTACAAAGTCTCATTAACTGTGACAAGCCACGAAGGCAGTTAATGCCCCTCTCTCTCTCTCTCTCTCTCTCTCTCTCTCTCTCTCTCTCTCTCTGGGAATCGTTCCACCACGATTCCATAACGAAGCCATCAGATTCCTTAACTACATGAAGGGACAATCATCCATCAAAACCAGGGATTTAAGAGCCCAGATTCTCCCGCGGGTTGGGGAGAGAGTTAAAACACAACACCATGGCCCTATCGATCTTTTTTTCTCCACCAGTTGATACCGTAAGTGAAGCCTTGACGACATCAACCTTGAAACCGGAATCCCAAATGGGTTTCGAATTGTTACGTAAGTTACGTCTGAGGAATCAGATCTGAGAGACAGAGTAACGCCAGTTACTCTGTATATCCTATTGTCTTCTGTTTCTTCTTTCAAATGAACACCATATTATCTGAAAGCTTGAATTTCAAGCCAATGGCCCCGTGGCTTGTTCCGTATGAAGAGGGTCCTTATTCTGAATAATAATAATAATAATAATAATAATAATAATAATAATAATAATAATAATAATAATAATAATAATAATAATAATAGTCCAGTTCCCTGGTCAATGGAGAACTCTTTTCACTCTCACTCCTTGGGCACAAGAATACCTTACTAGTTTAAGACACTGAGATCCCCATTCATATGGAGAAAATATTTATGTAGTTCGAGTGTGCGGAGGCTCCATTACGAAAGAATCAGAAGCGCCAAAACACTGGCAAGTATCTCTGCTTCTGGAAAAACCGAACGTGAGCCAGCCGCAAATCCCAGCAAATACAGACATTAACTCGCAACATTTCTACTCCGACTACGCTTGCATGTCAGCCAGCCGTTCATTTTCTATGCTTTCCAGACCGTCTGCGACAACTAAAGCATGGACGTGAGTTACTAGCCCAGTGACCCAGTGAACTTGAAAATCACAACACACATCGATAAAACATACAAGCACCTGTCTGTGCGGTATCATGAAAGTACTTCGCGACTTCGCGTAGAAAGAAAATATATTAAGAAAATTAACGATCGTGTTTACCATACCTACTTACAGCTGTCCAAAAAGTCTAGAACGTTAATTGTAATTAATTCTTGTCTCTCTCTCTCTCTCTCTCTCTCTCTCTCTCTCTCTCTCTCTCTCTCTCTCTCT
Source organism: Macrobrachium rosenbergii (assembly GCF_040412425.1). NCBI lineage: Eukaryota > Metazoa > Arthropoda > Malacostraca > Decapoda > Palaemonidae > Macrobrachium > Macrobrachium rosenbergii. Next base: position 14,172,837 of record NC_089793.1, on the reverse strand, counting down.
CTCTCTCTCTCGTTCAGAGAGGTTCCAGATTTGTAAACAATATGCATGTATACTAATGTTTACCCAATCTCTAATCCAAAGTTGCATTCATTGCAGTTATGACAAATCCTGAGACATGTATTCTTCGGACTATGAGATTTTTACAAAATCAATAATATTCTTATAAATTAATGTTTATGGTAATTACAAATCTAAACAGAAGCAAATATAATCGCTGGGTGAAAATAATCAAGAAAATTAATAAAATGTCAGCTTCCAGATTTCAATCGTTTTTACTTCCCAAAATAACACACAGCCTAAAGATTAAGTACAATGTAAATAAAACAAATATTTTCGGCGTAAATATCATGGCAATGCGATAAATGCGACGCTAAGCTGACCTTGATATTCAAAGCGGACGAAGTCAACTCCTAAAAGACTTCATTCTTATCTCTTAAAAAAAGCCAGTTGAATAAAACCTGCCACATGCTACTGATAAACTGTCTAAAAAAAAGTATATTAACCTGATACAAATGGTGGATGATTCATCAACACACAATATATACGTGTATGTATGTATGTATATATATATATATATATATATATATATATATATATATATATACACATATATGTGTGTTTGAGTGTGTATATATATACAATATATAATATACATGGACAGCTGTTAATCAGCTCAGAGGTCTGGTTAAACTAAGGTATACTTATATACAATATATAATATATATACATACCTACATGCACGTGTGAATATGCGAGTATGGAGGATTATGTAATCTGAAATTACATCAATCATATCAAACATAAAAATATAAAACAGAAATATAAATTCTAAATGGAGACTAAAAGTCTTGAATATATGTATTACACGAAGGACCAAGCTATTAAAAAAAAAAAGATGTTATACTTATGGATACAAATTTATATCCAAATAACAACCGAGATTTTAAAAGATAAACAAAAAAAATAAATAGAACACACATCGGAGGAAGTTAAAAATTCAATCTATGAGGACCCTTCCTTCGTCACATGGAAGACTACGAATTCTAATTATCAATTTCGACGGGCGAAGTTTACAGCTCCTGAAAATGCCTAAGATTTAACAAATTTGAAAAAGAAATTTCAACGAAATCCGTAGTGTTACAGCGCGGAGTTTGCAATGGTGAAAACTCATACCTATTATTTAGACGCTAGAAAACGAGAGAAAACACATTTTTACCAGTAAAATCAATGCCAACACTAAATGCGTGTGGCAGTTTCCGTGGCACTAAAGCATTTCAGAAAATAAATTACTGGGAATAAAACTTGATACTAGGAAACTCTGAAACAAAAAGGCGACACAAAATTCCCTACGGCCAAAACCATTACCGGTAATTGAGGCAATAAGGATCTTACAGCCGTGACACACTAGTGGATATAAAAAACATAAAACAAAATGAAATAAAAAATATCCACACCGAAATTACGAACATGGAATTAAATTTCATCTGGCTTCCATTCTTTTACCAAGAAATTATATGTGTTGGGCATTCAATTAGACAACGTACACTTTCATCAATAATGGCTACCAAATAACAGCAAAATATAAAGGTCAATGCAAAATCATTAATAAATGCAAAATATAAAGGTCAATGCATAACATTTCAAAACATTAGTCCTTACTTATTTCAGCCTAATAATCGTGAATGAGAAATGGCAGAAATTCCGAACAATATTTTTACGTTGAGTTTTAATTACGTTTTGAATAATCGTCCTCTAGAGAAAACGGAATTAAATACGAAATGATGAAAGAAATTCTGGGTAAATATTTATTCTTACTCTTTTCCCAAATGAACACTCCGTTTCAACTTCTTTCAAGCAATTTCATTCATCGCTGTTCTTTCTTTGTCGTATATGTTTGCTCAGGTTTCCTTTTCAAATTTCAACGGCAAAGCAGAGCCATTAAAGGAAAAATGTTCGTATTAAATCATAAGCAAAGTAACAGTTTATATATGTATATATATATATATATATATATATATATATATATATATATATATATATATATATATATATATACACATAAGTGTACTAATGGACAGACATTCCGTCAATCTATCATTTGCTATGCAAAACAAACATAATTCTCAAGTGCTTTCCTTCAATATTATCCAAAAAACAAATTGGCCACAAACTCCCAAGCTAAAGATCACAAATATCTTGCTCTGAACAGTCATAAATATCAAATACATTTACTTATTAAATATTCATAACTGTAGCTAATAACTTAATAATCTCGCTTTAAATAATTATTCTCCCCCATTCGTTCGGCTTTATGTTGAAGAATTATTAATATAAAAGTTGGGTACAGCGAAATATTTTAGAGCCTACGTTACGTTAAAGATGCATTAGCCGTTTCATTACAATGAATGGACGACACTACTCATTATCACAGATTACTACCGTTTCCGAACTAAAGCATATGAGAGAAAAAATATAAAAGAACTGGCTTCACTATTACGCCAATCTGCTCTCTCATATTATCTTAAATTCAACATTTAATTTCAGTGACAACATGATAAGAGAATCTTGGACATGTGGCATTCCTTCATAATGGTAAACAAAGAAGGCAAAACACAATTTGGAAAAACTAGAAATATATGCTCAATAATACTTTTATCATAAGAGAGAGAGAGAGAGAGAGAGAGAGAGAGAGAGAGAGAGAGAGAGAGAGAGAGAGAGAGAGAGAGTCACTCAGTCTCTCTTTCACCCGTGCCAAGCCCTAAGGTTAGAGGTTCATCGTAATATATGTTAATACATGCTAATCTTGTCCTTAATTACATAAAATTAGATTCAAAAGATCAATTCAAACCGCCAGCACGTTCAACGATGTGTTTAACTAATCACATACATGGCAAACGTAACACCATACTGCACAATAAACACGTATACACATGCATGCATTCACATATGTGTACACAATATATATATACATATATATATATATATATATATATATATATATATATATATATATATATATATATATATATATATAATATGTATATATTTATATATATAAATATATAAATATATTTATATAAATATTTATATATATATATAAATATATGAGTATATATAATTATATATATATACACACATATGTTAAGTTCCACTATGAGTATCTTATTACGTAGAATACACCAGTACCTCTGGAAAGCAACAACTAAGCAAGAAGAAAAAATGCAGTTAAGGGAATTTTGAACACTGGATTTTCGCATGTGTTTGCAAAATCAAACCAAAAATAATATATCTTTAAACGGACACGAATGTCTTTTACTGCAATCTGACAGTTTTCTATAAGCCCTTTAAAAGGCCCATAAAATACTACTTACACGGCAAAACCATTATTGCGATTAACAATCTGTAATCCTGACTGGTCAGTCCGTCGCTGTTTTTAGCCATCGTTAACTCCACCTGCGTCGGAGTCTGGTGGGCGGATCAGCTGGACCACTTGCTGGAGAACTAGTCTTAGTGTCAACTCGACCGTGAAATCTGATTTCCAGTTTCCTCCTGACTCATGCAGTTTTACTGATGGCGGATTCAAGAATCTGCCTTCTGTCAAGGCGGTCACTTCTGAACATTATTTTTCTAACTTTACACATTTTTCCCCTTTGAAGAGTGTTGGAATAGAATAGGATATAGGATTTAGGCCAAAGGCTACTCGCTGGGACCTATGAGGTCATTCAGCGCTGAAACAAAAATTGACAGTAAGAAGGTTTGACAGGTGTAACAGGAGGAAACTCGGAGTTGCACTATGATTCAACTGTTAGGAGAGGATGGAAAGGAAGATGGAAGAAAGAGAATATGAAAGGCGGTACAGTAAAAGGAATTTGGAGAGGGTGACAAGGACACAGCCTTCCAGTTTCTCAAAAAGTCTTATAGGGATGGTGTTATTGGGGACATCACCTTTTTCCTTGATCCCAATGAACACTGGTATTCATTTACAGCTGGTTGGGTCAGTGGGCAATTAGTAGAAAGTAAACCCACGGACCTAGCCGTGAGCCACAGTGTATTCTGTAAAGGTAAGGAAATTCGCCTATAAAAGTTTTCCATCCTCTCCTGTCTCCCGGTGCCGAAGTTAAATGCTTCAGTTTTGTTTCCCTCTGAAACTCTATTTTCCCCTTTCAGCTCTTCTACCCAAGAAATTCTTGGAAACAATTCTCTCTCTCCTCTCTCTCTCTCTCTCTCTCTCTCTCTCTCTCTCTCTCTCTATCTCTCTCTCTCTCTATCTCTATATCTCTCTCTCTCTATATATATATATATACTCTCTATATATATATATATATATATCTATGTTATATATATATATATATATGATATATATACATATATATGATATATATATATATATATATATATATATATATATATATATATATATATTATATATATATATATATATATATTATATATATATATATATATATATATACATGAGAGAGAACAATTCTTTTGATAAAATACGAGAATAACTAATTATAACACTCTCTGTATATATCTCTCTCTTTCACATACATAAGTACGCACATACGTGATAATGATTGTGGGTACATAAACCAATCCTTTACGTCCAATCTCAACAGCACCGAAAATAACAATATCAACAACAATCTATTGAGGGATAATCTTATCAGGTACACTGGTGCTGGGATCTAACCCGCCGCCTCTTTTCGTTTTTATTCCGTGGTCATAAAGAGAGAAGATCCCCAGAAAGGTATCCCAACTTTTTGACAATAACATACTCTATTATCTCGAAAACACTGGCTTAAAAAAAGAAAATGACTACGTTCGCGTGGGCGGAAGTATGGTGAATTGAAGTATTTTGTGGGTGTGGGAGCATCAGCTTATTATGCACACACAAGCTACAGACACACGCACACATGTATGTATACACACAAACACACACACACATATATATATATAATATTTTACATATATACATACATACATGCAACAAACGTACATAAATATGTGTATATAATACATAAATATATATTATATATATATATAAATATATATATATATATATATATATATATATATCTATATACATATATACATACATATATACATACATATATATATAAATACATATATACATATATATAAATATATATATATATATATATATATATATATATATAAATGATGGTGTGTGTCGGTACACTAATAACTCTTGAACCAACTAACCAAAACGGCAAGTAATGTAAAACAGAAAAAATCAAAACATTTTAAAAAAATGCCCAAGGTCTACACCCGCCAATGATCAAGGTTATCGCGAGCCACAAATTATATAAGAGCGTCAATCAGTCACAGAGAGAATCAAGCAATCGCCAAATATATTCCAATATTGAAAAAACATCTCCCGAGAGCAGCAAAATTACATCGGTTAAGAATTAAACGAGTATTTGCTAAGTAGAATAATTTACAAAAGAAAAACAGAATGAATAAAAATAATAATGAAGCTACTACGCCTTTGTTGGGTGTAAAATTATTACGCAACGATACTTAATGAAATGACAAATGGAAGCCAAATTTTTTGCAAATCATCTAACGTTTTATATAAACATTTTAGACACACACACATATGTATGTATGTATGTATGTATGTATGTATGTATGTATGTATGTATGTATGTATGTATACTGTATATATATGAGTGTAAATATACATATATTTATATATATATACATACATACACATAAATATATATAAAAAAATATATATGTATATTTATATATATATATATATATATATATATATATATATATATATATAATAAATATATAATAAATATATATATATATATTATATAATAAATATATATATATTATATATATATATATATATATATATATATATATATACATACACACTACACAAACACCTTCGCTGCAATCCTGTTACAAAAAATGATACACCATAAAGAGAATATTTGCATCCCCCCAAAAGAGAAACAAACACAAACAAACAAGTATACCGAGAGCAATAAAAGGAAAAATAATACTGGGCATTACAGTTATATCGTGGATGCAGAGCAACCATAGCAACAGCCTCTGCAGTAGAGGTTCACCTTCAAAGCTGGTAAAACATGGATCCGCCCTTTGCAATACGTTTTCCCTTGAAGCGCTTAGCCCCCCTCTTTTTTTTTTTTTTTTTTTGCTTACGTAATAGCATTTGCAGTCAACTACACGGAGCACTTTCAGTGATACAAATAGTTATACACATACGCACACAATCACACATACACATTTCATATATATTTTATATATTTTATATATATAATATAATATATGTTTGTATATTATATATATATATATATGTTATATATATATATATATATATATATATATATATATATATATATATATATATATATATTATATATATATATATATATATATATATATAATATATATATATATATTATATTTCATACATATATATATATAGAGAGATGTAGAGAGAGAGAGAGAGAGATATTAGAGAGAGATTACGGGAACAACAACGTGATACAAATTATAAACAGAGTACATGGCCACAGAAATTGAAAACAACATTGGCGTGGCAAAGATCTTTCGCCTTTACTCTAAGTAATGTCGTTTACAAGCACGTGACACGGGTGCGCACGTGTGTGAAAATCATATCATCTTATCCCTCCTGGACGCAGAGTTAAAAACTTCAACATTACCAGTAACGCTGCGCATCAGAGCAATGAAAACTAACCATGAAAACATTCAAAACAATATTAAGCTGCAAGAGCTCAAGGCCCATTCAACTAAGAGTCGTTGCCACGTTTCTTTTTTATTTTCTTTTTTTCTTCTTTCTTTCAGTTGGTTAACTCCTACCGGATTCCACCCCTCCTCACCCCAGCCCCCTTCCCGAGCCTAAAGAGGCCGTACCTTTACCCTCGGTCCGTGGAACCAGGCATCAAGGTCTGTGCATTACGTAAGAAAACAGGATACAACGCCTTGAACTAGAAGTACAGATTGGTTTGTTACTGATTTCCTTTTACCTCCTCTTACTTCTTCCTGATGAACACCACATTCTTTGGAAGCTTGAATTTTAAGTCAATGGCCGCCGTGGGCCTGTTCCATTTGAATAGGGTTAATAATAATAATAATAATAATAATAATAATAGTGGTATTTGTAGATTGGTATACTCTCATTATGAAAACATACGACACTAGGGTAAATAAAAAAGGGAAAAATTATTTCAGAGTTTTCTCAAATGGAAATAAACGCTGAGATGTAGAACATAATAAAACAAATAACTGTTGCGTCCAAAGGTCCATTCAATGACAAATTCTTTGAACACTTTTAGGTTGCCAGTGCCGTCGGCCACCTAAAGAATGTCGGACACAGCTTAAATGCCATTCGTGATTCCAGCGTCGAGCCCTTAGATGAACTGTCACCTGCCTTCTGGTGGGTTTGATGAAATTTAAATTTTTATGGCTAAATCATCATCTCAGGC
>NC_089793.1:14140323-14162823 GCF_040412425.1 Macrobrachium rosenbergii | reverse complement strand
ATGTATGTATATATACAGTATATATATATATATATATATATATATATATATATATATATCAGCTATTATATATATATATATATATATATAAAGTTCTGTAAACAAAGGAATATATGATTAAAATCTTTAAATCAAAAAGTTAACAAGTTAAGCTGCATATGAATACTCTGTCATTCAATGTAAAACCGAAAAGTTCTCACGATACAGGAGAGTTAATACTAAAAGCAAAAGAGAGAGAGAGAGAGAGAGAGAGAGAGAGAGAGAGAGAGAGAGAGAGAATTTTTCTTTTCCTCTTTTATCCTCGAATCTCTTTAGCAGCTTTTGAGGACAGGCTGTCAAGTCCGAGACTCATATATCACATCTCGTGACCTCGCTTTTTTCATTCCACAGCAAAAATTTGTCATCCTGAAGGAGGGAAAACTAAAAGAAAGAGAAAACACACCAATCATATTTCACGCCTTATATAAACTTTTATTTTGGAGGGGGGGGGGACAGGAGAAATGGGAGGTAAGAGAGGTATTAGTCATAATCATATTTTCGGTATTTGATACTGAAGTATGTAAAACACATCTATTGTAGGCAATGTGGAGATTATTAGAATTTTATATTGCATGGGCTTTTAATTACATAAGTTGATTTTACACTTTTCTTGTAACCATTACTACATGAGTGTTATTCAGTACACTCTCATTATTAAGAATGTTTACTCGAATTCCCCCACCTACGCAAAAAGAAATATACAAATCAACAATTTTTGCAGTTTTGTACAACAATAAGCAAAATCATATATTCGTGTATTCTTCTCTCTCTCTCTCTCTCTCTCTCTCTCTCTCTCTCTCTCTCTCTCAAACGTTCCTCTCTCTCAAACTTCCTCACAGCTTCAATATCATTAACTGACTCTTCGTTTCAATTTAAACCTCCCTCGCACCTTTCTCCATTTCATACATACATGACAGACATTACTCTTACACCAATTACGAGTGTACCCTACGATGTGGAAATATAACAGAGTACCAAAACAACCACCAAATCTTTCAACTTCTGATCCACAGGGAAAACTGGGACTGCTGAAGATTACGGATAATTAATCTACGACGGTTTCCCAGAATCATAACGAGAGAGAGAGAGAGAGAGAGAGAGAGAGAGAGAGAGAGAGAGAGAGAGAGAGAGAGAGAGAGAGAGAATTTAAACTGCCGAGTTTACTGGAAGCATGTTTGAATCCATTTTTTTAGGAGAGAGAGAGAGAGAGAGAGAGAGAGAGATATTTAAACATGGCACCACCAATCTTCAAGGAGGCATCCGTAATTTTCAATTGGAGAGATGAAAGAGAGAGAGAGAGAGAGAGAGAGAGAGAGAGAGAGAGAGAGAGAGAGAGAGAGAGAGAGATTTAAACTTCCACTGAGTTTATGACCAATCTTCAAGGAGTAAGGCAATACTGAAATCCATAATTTTCAATTGAGAGAGAGAGAGAGAGAGAGAGAGAGAGAGAGAGAGAGAGAGAGAGAGAGAGAGAGAGAGAGAGAGAGAGAGAGAGAGATTTAAACTGCCACTGCGAGTTCACCACCAATCTTCAAGGAGTAAGGCAATACTGAAATCCATAATTTTCAATTGAGAGAGAGAGAGAGAGAGAGAGAGAGAGAGAGAGAGAGAGAGAGAGAGAGAGAGATTTAAACCGCCACTGTGAGTTTACCACCAATCGTCAAGGAGTACGGCAATACCGAAATCAATAATTTTCGTTTTGCTTCTGCTCCAGACGCAGTTCCGCATAAGAGCTATATAACTCTTAAGTCCATAGACGACCTTCACGCCGCAACTTAGAATAGCAAAGCAATAAGAGCAATGGTGCAAGACGATGGCATTTTCACGCTGTATCTCCGGATCATGGCCACAGAAAATCTCCAACTCATTATAACATATTTACAACATTGGTGATACAGCCATGAGGTTATCTATGTAAGTATATGTGCACGTATGTATATGTGTATATATATACAGCACATATACATATATATATATATATATATATATATATATATATATATATATATATATATATATATATAAATTTATATATATGTATAAATATAATATATATAAATATATATACATATATATATATATATATATATATATATTATATATATATATATATATATACACGTGTATAAATATAATATATATTATATATATATATATATATATATATATATATATATAAACACAAGGATTTCTGTATATTTCAAGACCGGGTCTGTAGAAAACAATAAACTGGGAGAGCTTAACCAAAAAGCAAGCAAAAGACCGGCCTTTCAAAGGAAGAAATATAGTAAAAATAAAAAAAATAAAACAGAAAGGAAAAAAGAACTGTAAGCGCTGACAGTGGTTCTGACACAGAGAGAGAGAGAGAGAGAGAGAGAGAGAGAGAGAGAGAGAGAGAGAGAATACACAGACTCGCTTAAACAAACACAAACTGGTCGAGCTGTTCCCTCCAACAGTAGCAATCAAACAAACGCAGTTCTGCAGCATATACAAACCTCTTACGATACCTAATTAGCCTACTCCAGCAAGAAGACAAAAACAAATAAAAACCAAAAAACTCCTACAAGCAAATTCTAATTTATCTTTACATTCAAAACAAGACCAAAAGCCGCAGCAATGAAACAAGCACATGCACCAGCGACCTCCAAAGCAACGTCACGTGACTTGCGCCTTGTGACGGCACCACCACCACCTCCATCCTCCCGGCAAACTTCAAAGTGTCAAGGGGAATGAAAGTACCACAAAGAGAGGGGAAAAATCCATTCCTCTCGCCCCCTCCCCCTCCCACCACACTCCCTAATTCTTCCCATTTCGAGAGGACTAAGCCGCGACGACGGAGAGAGAGAGAGAGAGAGGTGGGGGGGAGGGGCGACATAATCGATAATTACAATTTTTCTGTCCAAAACAGAACCGGATCATCTGAAGTTATGATAAGAGAAAGGAGGAAGAAGGAAGAAAAATACTTCAATAAAAGAGTTAATCAGCATAGGAAGAAAGAAACGCAAGAGAAAAATGTTTTTGTGGCGTGAAGCTCAAGCGTGCTACGAGAAGCAGTATACAAGATTCACAGCTGGATGGCGTACCTGAGAGAGAGAGAGAGAGAGAGAGAGAGAGAGAGAGAGAGAGAGAGAGAGAGAGAGAGAGAGAGAGAGAGAGAGAGAGAGAGAGAGAGGCTTGTCTATCGCAAGCTCACCGGGCCACAATCACACGAAATTTTCATTTGCCTTTGATTATATACTTAATATCAATGCTTAAAAACGACGGCCATGTTACGATGTAATAGTTGGAAAATTACTCCAACACAGTTAGAATTTCAAAATTAGAATTTTTAAAAAATGTGTTTTTTCTGGTACATTTGAATGAAAAAACTGTTATCAAGAGCCTTACAGAATTACGTGTAATTTTAATAAATTAAGAACGTCATAGTCTTTAAAGCTGGAAATATAATAATACACCCTCTACGTTTTAATGACGACCAGAACTTAGAACTGAATTTCAATTACAGAGGAAACAAATCCGACATAAAAAATAAAAAAAAACACTAGGCCCCCAACGTTTACATAACGACCAGAATATGTTTAGCATTCAAATAAAAAGGGGGACTCAACTTCATCACAAACACACAAAAAAAACTTATATGAAATCTAGTCTAGCTAAAACTACAGAGCTGATATGCACCCCGTTCGGCCAAGTAATTAGATCAACAGTTTTCCCCCCATCTCAAAATCTCTCCAAACACGGAAGGGAGCTGAACGATTCTTAACCCCACCCATTCCTCCCCTACCCTTGTATCTGAACATCAATCCCCACCCTCCTCCATATCCGCTTCATCCCAACACCCCATCCCAATTCGAAGTGGGGACTTGGGGCGGGGTGGAGGGGGGGAGGAGAGCTGGGGTCAATTTGGCACCGAGCCAACGCACGCTTGCGTGTGGTAACTGGGTCAACGCTTCCAAAAAACCTGCGATTGCATGCAAAGTCCTCTACTTTTCATATGGGCTGCAGGACACTCATAAAGAATCAACTATTTTACTCATATTACGAGAATATACGGTAGAGTATAGTGCATAAAAACAGTCCAATATAAAGGGTGGGGGGAGCCACTGGGCTGACCCGGGCGAGAACCGTGTTTTTCCGCAATAATCCTTTGTTGGGATGGAAGGGCGTAGGGAAGGAGTAGAGGGTGGACATGTGGGGGAGGGGGAAGGGTTGAACTTGAAGGGGGTGTATGGCTCTCGAAAAACACTGGGGGTGGGGGGAGAGAGGGTAGGCTACCCCCTACTGACTCATCAGAACTGAACTGTGGCTTTACACAAAAAAAAAAAATTTGTCAGGGCGTTCATTAACTATTTTAATTTTCTTTTCGGCAACCAAAACTCTCTCTCTCTCTCTCTCTCTCTCTCTCTCTCTCTCTCTCTCTCTCTCTCTCTCTTAAAAAAAAAAAAAAGTGTTATAAATGAGGGCGAAGATAGAAAGAGGGAATGAGTTTCATTATGATGTGTAGAAAAAACTTTTTTTCCGGTGTTTCTGTAGCGTTGGCCATAAATATTCGGGTCATCGCGCGGTCCAACACTGCGTCATTTATAGAAGCAAGGCAGTACAGCATTATTTATTATTCGGAACGCTAAATCCTTACACTTGGATGATATACGACGACGGGAAAGGCAAACGAATGTGTTTTCTAGCTCAGGCACGAAGGAGGAAAAAAACGAAGGGGTTGAACGGAGGAAAAATAAGGGGGAGAGGAAAAAGGAGGATAAATTGGGAAGGGTGGAGGAGGAGGAAGAAAAAAAAAAGAGGGGCCTTACCCGAAGAGCTACAACGCGAGAACGACTTCCACGACTTCCATAATCATAGTCTTAGAGACTCCAAATGACTTAAGCAACTAATTATGCGCAAAATTAATTCGGGTGGAGTGCCGACGCGAGCAGGAATTTCTTTGCAGATATTAGAGAAAAAAAAAAACCTCGGCTAAAGATGCGTTGCATACTTTCTTAAAAGAGAAACTTTAGAGCATCACCTTCAGGCAGGCGCAGGATTCTCAGCTTCCCTCCCAGCCCACGCAGATAGGATATGGAAAGGCGACCATCTATTGCTATCTGAACTCGTCGTTCTACGGTTTACGAAGCGCCACGAAGCTAAAAATCAACGAATGTCCAGAATACGTGATTTTCTTTGCTTCATTCATCCAAAAATGTCACACAGTGGTATCTGGCTACTGACCTAGATCGAATGGGCTTCACTCTTGATCCAATACGCTATCATTTATAAACAATGGGGTAGCAATTCCGTGTTCCCACTCACTGTCTTTGCCTGACACTCGAGCCATTTAGATTGGTAAGGTCACGGTAAGCTACCGAGGAAGGCCTCTACAAAATATAATAATAATAATGACGATGAACGGAAAAATAAAATGAAAGGAAAAACAATAGCTTGTTAAGAGAGAGTTTACAATAAAAACAAATTCCAAAGTAATGCAGCAAGTCTTACAAACAAAGCGACGCCGAAAAAAAAATATCAGTACACAACAATGATAACGACAGGGAGAAAAAAAGTAAAAGGAAAAGATGGTCGCATGGTAAGCCAGTCCTTCCGTCACAAAGAAACAACCTCCGATAAAAAGACAGAAGACTCGAGATATATAACAAAAGCCTCTCCGCACCCCTTCCCCTGGCCGCCCCCGCCCCCTTCCAACAACGACAACAACGAAAAATAAGTATATAAAAAGCGATATTGAAAGAGTCATAGGAAAGCGCGCGCGTGAATAAGTGTGAATGAAGAGAGGGGAAGCAAGCGACCTCTTGCCCCACAAGGAGTTATTGATCGGGAGATCGACCCTCTCTCTCTCTCTCTCTCTCTCTCTCTCTCTCTCTCTCTCTCTCTCTCTCCTGCTCTTTGCTGGACAGAATTAACTCTCAGATCATCCGGCCGGATGACTGCTAACAGTTGAGATCCTTTCTGCTGCGACGATGCTCCTGCTGAGTCTCTCCTTAGCATCCCCTCTCTCTCTCTCTCTCTCTCTCTCTCTCTCTTAAACTGTATTTTCGCCCCTGCTCCTTATCTCTCTCCCCTACCTGGTCTCCCCTTAATCCTCCTTAACAACTAACTGCTTCCCTTCTCTTCGCCAAACCTCTGTTCGAAATCCGTCAACATTATCGTTCGTTGGCTATTCCGCATTTATTAACTTCGGCTTAAAAAAAAATTAAGATGCGGTAATCTGCAATTACAACAAAATTAAGATGCGGTAAACTGCAATTACAAAAAAATTAAGATGCGGTAATCTGCAATTTAAAAAAAAATTAAGATGCGGTAATCTGCACTTGATCTACAGTGCGGTTTACAATGGAAAACATCGGGTCAACTTTCCCCACCTAAAGTTAAAACTTCGCGTTCTTAAGAGGACAGAGAAATAACAAAACGTCTATTTTAATAAGTTCCTCCCCTCCCTCCCTCCTGAGGGGTAATTTGCACTAACGAGCGCCATTTCATGGTGGATGAGTCACGATCTTGCGTTCAAGAGACCCTTCACGGCCTTCTGCTAAGATATCCTTTACGCCAAAGTCTGCAATATCAGTTCCTAGGGAACCGTGGGCGTTTGGAGGCCAGGTGTTATAAAGCAATGGATTCATCTGAAAGAACTGCATAAGAGTTCCCTTGACATGGCTCGCATGGCCATGGTTTATTACACAGTTATCTGGAAAGAATGAATTATCAATGGCTATACGCCATTGCCAGACATCTCTATCCTTTTGTCAATAACTGCAAGATTATTCTTTACGAGGTCATTATTTACTGGTTTACGAACCAATAAGGCATAAAGAAAGTGGGTTCCGTGCATGCTACTTGTCCATTCGGATGAAAGCAAACATACCCAAAAGCACGCAAACACTAAAGGAATGGCGAAGTACGTGCGGATGGGGAAGAAATAGAATGACAGGTGCAAGCAAACGGTAATTTTAAAGGAATAATTTACCAAGAAAATAAAGAAATGCCACAAAATATGCAAATCAGAAGGCAAAGGAAAAAATGTTTATACCAACGATACAAAAAATATGGACAGATGATAACATCTGCTATCTTATTTTTGAAACAAGGTTTCACACTACTGACAAGATATGGTACCAATAATGCAAAATAAAATGGGGAATAATTCATTTCATCAAAAGTAGTGAAACATCGAAAGGCTAAAGAGCAAATCGCGCACCCGATCTTGAAGATACAGTCATTTGAGATTGATAAATTGGTTTCCTCAGGTGAACATTCGTACAGTAATTATACAATATATCTCTACACTATTAAATGTACAATACCTAGTACTATGTATTGTACTTTTTAATATCCTAAAACGGCTGGACTATGAAAAAACAAGTTACTCATCTATTTTCAACTCGGGTTTAGTATGGAAAATGAGTACTGTTACACAATTTATAACATTGGGGCGAGCCAGCAATGGGTATAGTTTGAAGAAAGCCTGAAAGCCTGAATGGTAAAAACTTAAACAACGCCTCTCATAAATAACTAGCAGAGCACTCTAAATGTCGGTGGTTGGGCCATTTCTGCTAAATATTCAGACCGCTGAACTCAAGTGGTTATTCAAACATGTGATTGATTTCTTTTCATCTATACCTCTATACTACCTTAAACAAGGAGAGAAAGACAATAATTAATTCTGCTAACTTCGTTGTCAAGAATGTGAAAGAATGTATGCATTTGAAAAGAATAAACCATTGCCAAATTAAATGACTGAAGAAGAAAGATACGCAGTCTATTTACATAAATTACGCTTATACAAGTATACAGATATTGTCTATTTACGATAAAAATGTCCACACGAGGAAACCACTTCATCATTTTCAAATGACTTTGCAACTTAATCTTTAGATTTTTTTAAACTCTCATTACCGTTGATAAAAAGGGTCATTCTCAATTTTATTTAGTAGAACACTGATGTTGATATAAAACAATGAATGATGGATTCCTTTTACAGAACAAATTGCCATCTATTTGAGGTACAAATGGTAAAGTGTAAATGGAAAGCGACATGAAAAGTAAAGCAGAATTATTTATAATTATAGAATTCCGCAGGGAAAAAGATGGATTAACACCAGGCAAAAGAGTCAAAAACTGAATCGCCACCAAGATAAAATATCGAACATTTTTAACTTTTCAAAAATACATCTTACAGCTTCAAATAACTGTAAAACTGCGCAATATTCAGTCCAAACAATACACAATCATGATCGTCTATCTCCAACTGACCACATAACAAGTGAAACAGAGAGAGAGAGAGAGAGAGAGAGAGAGAGAGAGAGAGAGAGAGAGAGAGAGACTGGCCCAAAGAAAGAAAGTCTATCTCTCGTAAAACATGGAAACAAACGGCATTTCCAGACGGTTGTCCATAAACGCTGAATCACATTGACCCAATTCTCACTTCTTGCTGCCTCCTATATAGATCTTTTAGGACCATTATACTTCTAATAAATCACTCATTTTTCTTTTCTTTTATTTAAAACGACATGACGAAAGCTCAATATTCGCTACGAAATTACGTCGTAACAGGCTCATGGGGAGACATCGTAAGAAAAGATTATTTTTAAAACAATCTTAATGAGCAAACGTAGCATACCTTTGTAAATAAAATGCTTAACATTTAATACATACATACATACATGCATACCACACACACACATTTATATATATATATATATATATATATATATATATATATATATTTTAAAAACAATCTTAATGAAACAATCTTAATGAGCAAACGTAGCATACCTTTGTAAATAAAATGTTTAACATTTAATACATACATACATACATACATGCATATCACACACACACATTTACACACATATATATATATATATATATATATATATATATATATATATATATATATATATATATATATATTGAAAAATTCATTGGGGCATTGTTTACCCATACATCAATTTTGTGTGAGCGTCAAGGCTCATGTAACATGCATCGATTTTTAATTAAATCCTCTCAAATCCTCCCTATAAGGAAATATGAGGATTATGTGCATAACGCACTGACCGTAATGAAAACAATACACAAATACATCCATACAAAATACACAAGCAAATGCATAATCATGCCACCCACAAAACTCTTTGCTTCTTGTGAATAAATTATATTGAAAGTTCACACGTTTGTTCCCTAAATTAACTGACATCAAAGATTATCTCATTTCCCAGGTAAATAACCGGCAGAGGTTAAATAAATACTGGGTACAAAACCACAAAGCGTGGGTGTTTGTAAATTCTAGTGACTGGGAAGGTTAAAGAGAGATGACTCTCCGTTCTATTTGGCTTACTGAAGGTTTCGTGTTTTATGAATATCAGTGTTATTTAGCTTACTGAACGTTCAGCTAAGATAATTAATTTTATGTTCCTTAGCAAACAAAGATATAATTACTGTAATTGTTCCTTGGCAACAAATACATACATAGATAAATACATACATACATACATACTGTATGTACACACATACATGTGTTCCCTCTGCGTAACACTTGAGGCAAAAATGTAAATATCTCATTTGTGACTTTGTAGCTTTACTAGATTATGCAACTTCACTTCATAAGACTCACTATTAGTGCAATTAATCTCTCTACATTTTTATAAATGTAAGCAAGAAATATGATACAAAAAATCCCAACTTTTGTAACCTTTATTTCTAGTTATCTTTAAACTTTATATAATCTTACTTATAATGCAGTGAGTAAAAAATGTTTATATCTTTTTCGTCTCCCTTTCTGCCAATATTTATCACTTCATCGTCGGTAAACATCCCTCCTCGTGATCACCGTACTAACGACAGATAAAACGGGAGTTAAAAAAAAACAAGTAAAAAATGCGACGAATTTTATTCGGCGCAATCGAGTTTTCTGTACACCGTATAATCGAGGCCACCGAAAATAAATCTATCTTTCGGTGGTCTCGGTATAATGCTGTATGAGCCGCAGCCCATGAAACTTTCAGTCACGGCCCGGTGAAGGCCTGTCTTATAGCGTTGCCAGATGCAAGATTATGACTAAGTTTAACCTTAAATAATAAAATAAAAACTACTGAGGCTAGAGGGCTGCAATTTTGTATGTTTGATGACTGGAGGGTGGATGATCAACTTACCATGTTACAGCCCTCTAGCCTCAGTATTTTTTAAGATCTGAGGACGAACAGAAAAAGTGCGGACAGAATAAAATGCGGACGGACAGACAAAGCCAGCACAATAGTTTTCTTTTACAGAAAACTAAAAAAAAAAAAAGGTACGAAACAAACAAAACGAATGAACAACAACCAGTTAACGAGGAGCGCCAGCTAAGAGCACACGATTCCGGTGATGTATCATTAATTAAACGTCACTATCTGGCCAAACTCGAGCTTTAAAGTTTAAATGGAAACTCAACGAGGGGAAAATGGTGCGTCACTCAATCGCACCCGACATGTCCTAACTAACAACTGCAAAACTTGTCACGAGAGATACATCTGTGAATTACAAAAACGTAAAACAATATTATCTGAGTGATAATACAGTCGGCTCTGGAGACTGGGTATAAGCCACGCGATGTCAAACACGGCCTGTTCTCATTGTTTATGCTAATATTGAATGTAAGAGACAAAGCTTTCCAATGTCCGAGAGGTTAAACAATCCCAATCACAAGACTTTTTCTGGAAAGCTTACAGAGAAAAACAACTAGGAATGTGCTCGAGAGAGAGAATTTCCCTCAAATATCTGCTCCTAGACCACTAATGTGCAACTACTACCTTACTACCTCACTAATTCTGTAACAAAAATATGTATGTTTTACATACATGATAAGACTAATAGTACAAATACTTCTTAACTGTGGTACTATTTCCAAAAGACTTCTTTAGAAGAACGACGATTTTAAGAACATTCTCGACGAAAAAATACATGAAATTGCTGGCTGGTACACGAAAAACATCTAACCGTTCCCTACCTCTTGTTCTAAAATAACGCACTTTGACCACTTTTTTTTAAAGCTTGGTGCCTATCGTTGGCAAGAAAGAACTCGTCGTCCCAAGAATTAATCACAAAAAAATCGAGCGTATCCCATAATGCTCAATACCATTCATCAGTACTACAGTACTATCACAGCTGTACCAACCAACGTCACCAGAACATACATACATACATTATATATATACATGTGTGTATATGTATATATATATATATATACATATATATATATATGTATATATACACATACAGTAATTTACACACTAATAAACAGCATACAACAAATGAAATTTTCAAACAGAGAGAGAGAGAGAGAGAGAGAGAGAGAGAGAGAGAGAGAGAGAGAGAGAGAGAGAGAGAGAGAGAGAGAGTATAAAACTAGGCAGCCTTTGTCGAAGCACTTAATAATAATAATAATAATAATAATAATAATAATAATAATAATAATAATAATAACAAATGCAGCCCAGCAAAATTACTTGTTCTCTAAACGCAAGCATCTTCTCTCAGGGTCAGGTTAACCGAGAGAAGGACCAAAGAAGAAGATGAAAGGGAGGGGGTTGTTTTGTGGTGAAAACTGGGTTTGGGGGAAGGGCCAGGGGAAGGGTAGTGAATGCCAAATCAGTCAACCGCGTTCAACCGCACTTTTTTTTTTTTTTTTTTTTTTTTTTTTTTTTTTTAACCTGAAGGTGTGGTTTCCGAAGCACTGCACGTTTCTTGCACTGTCAGGTTTAAATGTTCTTTATTCCGAGTATTTCGCTCAGAATAAAACAAAAAAGAGACTATGTAGTCGATTACAAATAGAAAACCACACTTTTATGCTACAAACTGCTAAAGTTATCTAGTTCACATGTAATATACATACAGTATATATATATATATATATATATATATATATATATATATATATATATATATATATATATATATGTATATCTACATATCTATATATCGTAATATCAAAGCCATACACAAAAATAACGCGAATATGAGCTTTGAAGAACTCCAAGATGTTTGCTCACATTGATTCTGTCTTCCCATACTCCTCAACTTTCTGGAAACTCTTCTTTCTGCCTCCAGTTTTCCTTATCTGAGGTTCTGCCTTCAAGACGTGGCCCATTATGGAAGTGGATCCTGGTTTCGTATTCCGAAGGATTATGTCTCTACCTTCCTGAATTGGAGCATAGAGATTTAGGCCAAAGCCAAGGGCTGGGGCCTATGAGGTCATTCAGCTCTGAAAGGGAAACTGAGAGCGAAAAGGCTTCAAAGGTGTAACAGGAGGAAAGCCTCGCAGCTGCACCATGAAACAATTATTAGGAAAGGGTGGAGAGTAAGATGGAAGAAAGAGAATATGAACGGAGGTACAGTAAAAGGGATGAAAGGAGTTGCAGCAAGGGGCCGAAGGCACGCTGCAAAGAACCTTAAGTAATGCCTTCTGTCAGGTTTGGGTTAATCAGGAGCTACAATTTGCCAAACTCACCAAGCTTGGCACAAAAAATAAAAGTTTCTCAAGTAACATTATAAAATCAGTCTATCAATATGATTATGAAGTCGAATAAACAAAAGTAATTTCCAAATAACTAAGCTTATATTGAAAAGAATCCATCAATATTACTAAAGGACTACAACTTAAGGGAAATGTCAACCAACTAGCTACTATATATCAACCTGCAATCTGTTTTTAATATATAACGAATTCTGTTAACGCATGCTAACGTACAAGTCCTTAAACCCCTCACTTTGAGACGCCATTGTTAACTCTCATCCATAAAACTCTCTGAACGACATTTTTACGGTTGGAGGGGACGTACATAATAAAAAATTATAATCTTATGTAAACACTATAAAGTATTTATGTTAACAAATTCCCAAAGACGCCATTTTCCATATATGGCTAAAATATAACGTTGAAAAATAAAATCCTATCAATGTTTCTATAAACTAAGGAAATAAGATATAATCTTCTTCTTCTTCTTCTTTTAACGTGCTTTTTCCCCATTTTTGTATGGGGTAAGCACGATGCCTTCTTTGAAGGACTTTTTGATTTGGCCCTGGGGTGACCCGTATTCTCGATCGGCTGCCCTGCTCGACATCGCTTAGACCCCAGTAGCGTATGGTACATGTATCATACAGACCCAACGCCCTTTCTCCCAGCAGCGAAGTTGTTGTTGCACGGGTAGGTCGAGAGTTCGAGACGTGAGATGCGTTTGTTATGTTTTTGAAGATGTTGGGTGGCTTTGTTTTTGTGTGTGTATTTAGTCTGTAACACCCATTGCTTTAAGCAAACCTATCCGTTGATTACATACACCTAATCCCGGGGTGTCTACACGGATAGCAAAAAGTGTCCCACACCTCTCTGATCAGTCGGCTGCGGATTTGAACCCGCCACAGACCTCTACAAGTCCGAAGCTGCTGCTGTAACCGACTGTGCCATCGAGGCTCAAGGAAATAAGATATAATAAATAAATAAATAAATATATATATATATATATATATATATATATATATATATATATATATATATATATATATTATATATACTATAATATACATACACACATTATTTATAAGATATATATATATATATATATATATATATATATAATCTTGAAATTCTAATTACATTAAAAATTATTATGATAAACGCACCGAATCCTTTAAAGAGATCTTTTGTTGCTTGCAATGAATATGTATTTCGTCGAAACAAGCGACTACTAATACTGAACTCATCTATTCTATTACCGTTTTACCAAATTAACACTATGAACAACAACGTTCATGAAATATTAATATTAAATAACTTCGAGTATACCATTATAATATCTAAACTGTTTACGTGCCTCAACATTACAGGAATTAATTGAAAGCTCAGCTGGCGTATGAAAGAGCCATTTTACACACCAGAAATTAATTTCTGTTTCGTGATAATCTATCACATTAGTTTCTATTCCAACATTTAAGCACTGGAATAGAAAAAATAATCGCCCTTTCTCGCACATCGTATATAAAAAAAAAGTAAGTTAGTTCAATACCCAGTTGACCAATGGACGTCCGGCAAGACCCTGGTTAAGAGGTAACTTTTAAATTTTTACAGCCGCTGTTCCTAAAAGCCTTCCGCTGTTCCAAACCATGTCACTTACCATGAGACGAGAAATATTTAGCTCGTCCTTTCCCAAGAAAGGCTCTCCGACTCTCAAAAATGAAATTCCCCGTGCTCTACTTCCCAATAATTGGGTTACACTTGCTGCCGCTACCGCTGCTGCTGAGGCTCTCTCTCTCTCTCTCTCTCTCTCTCTCTCTCTCTCTCTCTCTCTCTCTCTCTCTCTCTCTCTCTCTCTCTCTCTCTCTCTCTCTTTCTCAGGACACAAAGAAAGGAAGAGGAAGCCAGAAGATGAGGAGGAAGAGAGTTCGGCAGACGAGTTTCGTAATACTTCGACCAAGAGGGGTATGAAGGCAAGAACGCTGGTCACGTATAAATAAAGAAAATAAAATCATTCTTATACCAATCTGTCTAAAACAGTGGTTCTTAAACTTTTTTGTCTTGCCCCTCCTGCATTATGTATAGATCCTCGCCCCTGCCCCTGAAATTTCACCAACTATAATCTATAAACAATATATTTGTCTATTTGTATGCTATTATACTTATCATAACAATAAAAGGCAATTCTATAAACAAGATTTGAAATTAAATTGACTTATATTTTGAATTTTGGCATGTTTTTGAGATAATAATTACAAAAATATGGAAGCAATTATAACGTTTTTGGCAATTTTGTAATTAACATCAAAATTAAAAAATAATAGGCACCATCTGGCAACTCTGCTTGCACCCCCCTTGGAAGCTTCCGGCGCCCACTAGGGGGGGGGGGCCGCCCCAAGTTTAAGAATCACTGGTCTAAAACAACTAGCTGAGAGAGAGAGAGAGAGACAGATGCCATTATGATATCGCGGTACTACAGTCAACAACGACCGTCTATAATATCAATGCAACATTAAAAGACTTCTTGTTTTTAATGAAAAGTCAATAGTAACAGGATATCTCTCAACGCACAGAGAGCTACAGAACCGCCTCTTGAATAAGGGAAAACAGAAGCAGGGAGAGATAAATGAAGTTTGGCAATCGCGGTAAAGGAATACGTCGCGGCCCCTTGAGATAACGACTTAAAACTGCCTTTCACTGCACATACTACGAAATTAAACAGGGCTTCAACGATACATTCATCTGACAATGTTACATAACATGCGATGTCAAAAATAAACTTGGCGTTCTCATGCGTGGATCCGCATCTCAAAATAGATAAAATCTGGTTTTACAACAATATTCAAATAGCCAACTATTCGGTAACGACTTCTGAGCTTTTCCATTGTTTCACGAAGCATAAAACACAAGAGCTGGGCATTAAAATGAACGGAATACCCTTGCCTGAATGCGCAAAGGAAACAATGGAGAGGTTTCAAATTGCACATGATCCCAACTATACATACATACATATATATATGTATGTATATATATATATATATATGTGTGTGTGTGTGTGTATATATGTATATATATGTGTATACTGTATATACATATTATATGTATACATATACTCTATATATGTATATAAATATATATAAATATATATATATATATATATATATATATATATATATACATACAGTATTTATAAACAGATTATATATAACTCCCAAAGACACTGAGCATATTACATTTCCATCACGCACTGCCAATGAATGAACTGATAATCCTCCACAGAACAGAGAATTAAGGGATGAATAGTTAATTAGGGTACATCATTAGGGTAATTATGTTTTTCCTTTCGACCACGCTGGAATCCCGCAAGTGATCAAAAGAGTTTAGCCTCGGTGCGATTGAGAGAGAGAAAGCAAATGGCTGAATTACGTTACAACTGGCTGAAGTGAAGATTCCCAATACCTTGGCGGAACCTGTGTTACGAGTATATGAATGAATGAAGAAAATAGCCATTAAAAATGAATGAAGATCCTTTCACTACACATTCTACAAAATATATATGACTTGAATTGATTATAAAATTTAGGCCAAAGGCCAAGCACTGGGACCTCGCAGTTAGGCCTACACTATGAATCAATTGTCAGGAGAGGGTGGAAAGTAAGGTGGAAGTAAGATGGAGGTGCAGTAAAAGGAACGAAAGGGGTTGCAGCTAGAGGCCCAAGGCATGCCGTAAAGAACCTGGCACGTGCAGTGCACCGCATTATACAAATGACGGCACTATCCCGGTTATTCCATTGAAACATGCCAGAACACATGCAAAAAAAACATTGAACCACAACCATGACAAATTTCAAATGGTGGGCAATGTGAGAGGAAAACAGGAAAAACGTTGAAGTAAAAAATGTTAGCAGACCCACTTGCATCTGACTATACAAGAGTGAAAATGAAATATCTAAAGTTAGATTACTAAAGGATTTCAACTCGTGGAAATTCTCCAGCTATTTACCATTAACATCGCAACCGAATATATGTCCTTTCATATATAATAATAATAATAATAATAATAATAATAATAATAATAATAATAATAATAATAATAATAATAATAATAATAATAATAATAACTCATCTACTCCCTAATCAAATAGTGTTTTGAGAATGAAGTGCTGACGAACGACAAGCACAATGAAAATGCAACTCAAAAAAAGGTTACATTTCCTGAGGAGTTGGAGATAAAGGGGGGAGGGGGCCGCAAAGACATGGGGCTAGCAACCTCATCCTACACAAGCTTTCAAACTACTTAACAAGAACGCCAACTTCTTCGAATCAGCTGATCACAGAGGAAAAGGCTGAAGATCATAATAATTTCATTTTTTGAAGACGGCAGGAGGAGAAGCAAATAGCCCAAGAAAAATAGACAGCATTAGTGGGATTAGGTCGACAGCAGCTCCATAAAAAAATCCATCTGGATCATGTTCCAAAATAGTGATAATTCGTAAAAATAATAAAGCCCCGTTGCTATTAATCACTAAAATTTGCACAAAACTTAACCATTTACAGCATGTAATTAAAAAAGATTTAATAAAGTCTGGTTTAAAAAATTGAAAGAACAACTACCAACAAAGCTACATCACTTGGTAAACAAAAGCTAAACAAAACACCACTCTTTAGCAACTCGTTCAGATGCCAAGGACCTCTCTCTCTCTCTCTCTCTCTCTCTCTCTCTCTCCTCTCTCTCTTCCCACCCCCCTCTCACCTCATGAAAAGACTCTTTACTGTTGCTGCTCGCTTGATCACGTTACCTGCCACAGTCATCTAATACCCGTCACGTGACCAAACACCTGACATTCCCCGCACGTTTTCGAATTCGGAAATCAATAATTCATCTTTTCCACAGCAACACGATCTCTCCCTCTCTTCAACACCTTCAATAGCTGCGAGAGAGGATCTGGAATCATTTGTTTCTTTTTTTATTTCAAATGTGCGAATAATCCCAGCCTCCAATTGTGGTGCAACTTTCAGCCTGTTCACCGTCGTCGAGCTACCGTCATCTACGGTGACGTATGCTTCGTTTTTCTCTACTGTATTACGGTTACAGGAGTGGGTCCTGATGTATGGGCGTTTATGTATTTTATAAGCATGTACAGATATAATTCAGCGCAGTTTCTAGATCTAGATCTGGATCTGTACGTGTTTTACCCTTTACTGAAATGAATTGGATCGAATATAGAATTTAGGCCAAAGGCCAAGCACTGGGACCTATGAGGTCATACAGCGCTGAAAAGGAAATTGACAGTGAAAGGTTTGAAAGGTGTAACAGGGGGGGAAGACCTCGCAGTTGCACTATGAATCAACTGTTAGGAGAGGGTGGAAAGTAAGATGTAAGACAGAGATTATCAAAGGAGGTTCCGTAAAAGGAACGAAAGGGGTTGCAGCCAGGGGCCGAAGGCACGCTCCAAAGAACCTTTAGTAATGCCTATAGTGCACCACATGAGGTACACTGACGGCATTACTCCCCTACGAGGGTTTAACCTTTTATAACATTTCCGGACTTCACCTGAGTATAACACGAATGCCTTCAGTGTTAATATACGATTCACAGCCTCAGTTTAACAAACTATCAAGCTACCAGGTGAACAGAAACGTTACAGAATGATCAGTTGTATACTGTGTTAATGGTTCACATTTGGATCCTCACCAATATCAGTAGCAGTGTCGTAAGTGAGAACACTTACAGCAACGATAATAATAATAATAATAATAATAATAATAATAATAATAATAATAATAATAATAATAATAATAATAATAATAATAATAATTCGGTTCAGCTGAAATGTTTTTCGGTAAACATGCATAAATTGGTTTCGTTCATCAGTGCATGGCAATAAACAACACTAAATGAAGGGCAAATTACCTTGTAAAGACCGATATTACCATCTCCTTCACCAGGTTATAAACGAATATATCAGTTTCACACCTTTGCTTTAATTAACAGTAATATTCAGTGATAAGGATTAAGGGTTCATAATTAAAAGTTATTGGCCTTGACAAATATTTTCACATGATTTAACAAACTTCTTAGAGATGAATGGAGATGAAGAAAGCAAAAATCAAATCGACTCAATGTCATTTCAAAATGTAGTCGCCAGGATCTTATCAGTAATATAATGTCAATTAAAACATAACTATAAAGAAGCTCCCTTCCCAACCACTTCGCCTCAAAATATTGGCAATAATAATTTATATTACCGGTAAAGTCTTGCAGAGCAAATATGGATGTTGTTGGTTTCTAAAACTGATCACGGATGAATAGCCCAACAAGATTTTCTTTTCATGCGTACCTTTTCAAAACACTGGCTGTACTGACAAATGTTAAAGAAAAAACTAATGTACCATAATTTCAGCAACAGCATACGTGATAAACCTAATATTCACTGAGAGAGAGAGAGAGAGAGAGATGTAGTTACACCCTACATGCCATTTTCCACCTGCCAAATCAATATTCAGAACAACAAACAAATCCTATATATATACTGTATATAAACGACATTACCTCTTCCGTATGGCAACCAAATGCGACTTCAAGTTTTTCCAAGAAGTCCGTCTTCCCAACAAACACAATTTGCACCTACCTTCCAGAACCCCGCAGACTGGAAATCAACTCAGGCCCCCTTTCCCATCTCTGTTGCACACGGGGCTTTGAGAGACAGTTGGGGGGTGGAGGAGAGGGAGTGGAGGGAGGGGGAGGGGGGGTTGAGGAAGAAGCTAGGTCGAGGAGCGTATGAGGAAGATAGGTCCGGAGAGTATTTTTAATAACAAGGTTAGGGGTAGCCGCACCTGGGACGGCTGCCTGCCCAGCCGCTGCCAAACAACCTTAAATTACCTGCAAGAGAAGAGAAAAGGTGTTATCAAATAGGTTTGGCCTCCGTCATATGAAACTTATCAGTTATTTTCTTTATCATTTTTTATCAGTTACTTTCCTTATCATTTATTAACTGTTACTGTCTTACTTTATCATTTCTTAACTGTTACTTTTTTACTTTATCATTTATCAACTGTTACTTTCTTACTTTATAATTTTTTATCTGTTCCTTTCTTACTTAATAATTTTTTACCTATTCCTTTCTTACTTTATCATTCCTTAACTGTTACTTTATCATTTTTATCTGCTACTTTCTTCCTTTATATTTCATCTTTTTTTTCCTCTTACGTACGATACAGGTCAGACAGCCGTACTAGTATGAAAAAAAAAACACAACTCAGTTGAGTTTCCATATGAAAAAACATTGCTATAATCGTGCGTTTCTGTTTTCCATTTTGGAAAAGCCACGTCATATAAAATTAAATCTGTGCAGTAAAACGCGAATTCGATATATTAGACACACTCCAAGATAAAACATACACAATGGAAGAGAATGATAATGAATGAGAAGACTGAAAACATGATACCCAGGTAACTAATGGTTTAGCTGAATGAGAAGACTGAGAACATGATACTGAGGTAACTAATGGTTTAGCTGCTTATGTCTGTTTTATGCGCTCTTTATTCCTTTTTTGAGTTGAATTTTAAATAACCAAAACATAGATTAAGAAGTTTTCTGAACAGAAGTGTCATCCATCTTCCAGGTTTTAGGATCGCGAACGTGGCAGTGATCGTCGACTTTCTTCAGAAGTCACTTCCTTTGAGTTAATAATAATAATAATATAATAATAATAATAATAATAATAATAATAATAATAATACTGACTAATATTTATATGCAGGAAAAGCGAATTATTAGAAGAACTGAAAAAACTCAGTATAAAATCAATTCGCAAAATGCAGCCATTTTACTCAAAACTTGCCTCAAAGAGGGTCTCCTTCCTTCGAATAATAATAATAATAATAATAATAATAATAATAATAATAATAATAATAATAATAATAATAATAATCTTTTATATGGCCCACGTAAAAGGCTCCCATGAAATAAGTTTCTAACACACAACCCTTCGGTCGAGTGTACTTTCCAATAATGGTCGCAGTTGACGATGGCATGGACTGGTACAAGGTTGCAGGTAGGCAAACCGAGAACGATGTCCGCAAGGATGAAACCGCATTCCCTCTTTCTCTCTCTCTCTCTCTCTCTCAACAAAGGAATTAAGATTTCTTCTGAATGTCAGACCTAAGGCGAGGAAGTTTCTCAACAAAAAATTCATGGAAAAAAATATACGTGCTTTACTTACAAATTCATAAACAGTCCATCACAATACTACATTGCAACATATTTAGGATTTTTCTTTTCTAAAATAATATATTCAGGCTCAAAGAACTTAAAATTTCCTCTGGGCTGTAAAATACAAGTACAAACTTTATTGAATTAATTAATTGGATCTTTCTACGAAAATCTCTATAAACACGCATGAAAAACTATTAAAATTCCTTAAACATAAATATCCAAACAGGACTGAACGAAACGGCACATTCATACATAAAATCCTCTTCCCCTAAATACAAGACACACACACTCACACATGGAAGCGATAGATACGAAATACGCAACTTGAAATGGTACTACCAAAGGCAGTCCCTACGAACTTAATGAATTCTAATTTTGTTGGTGGTTACTAAGAGAAACCCATCTGCTCTCAATTCAATCTCATTACAGAGCCTGGATGCCTCACTGGGACCTAATTCATCCACTGCGTCCAATCAAACTCAAATGTTGCTCTATTCCACTTTCGCACAAAACTTCGGCGCAGGAACGTATTGAGGCAAGGAAAGGCTGTCGTTTTAAGATTTTAAAGCTGAATGGCTTATTTATATATATATATATATATATATATATATATATATATATATATATATATATATATATATATATATATATATATATACTGTATATATATATGCATATATATTATTAGATACAAACATATATACATATATATATATATATATATATATATATATATATATATATATATATGTATATATATGTGTATGTATATATATATGTATATATATGTATATTATATATTAATATATATACATATATGCGTATGA
The DNA here is from genome assembly GCF_040412425.1 of Macrobrachium rosenbergii. Lineage (NCBI taxonomy): Eukaryota > Metazoa > Arthropoda > Malacostraca > Decapoda > Palaemonidae > Macrobrachium > Macrobrachium rosenbergii. The sequence goes on along the minus strand of NC_089793.1, from coordinate 14,141,248 downwards.
ATTATATACATACATACATATATGTGTGTTATAAAGTGTGTTTATACACATAACTATTATATTTCTAAATTTTATGAAGTCTTAGTCTCATTAACACTGCAACACGGACATCCCTGGAAAACATCTATTATCACATTCTCATATTCTATTAAATCACCCCTCGTACGGTACTTACTAAATTCATGAACGGGACAACTCACACAACTGTAAAACCAAAGGGGCGACAGCATACACCTTTCAGCAAATTAAAAAAAAAAAAAAAAAAAAAAAAACGTTAGCACCAAACGATAGCGTTGCGCTGTAACGACAGTGCGCAGTAATGAAATGTGCAATTAAGATTCCGCGTGACCCAACAACGCATAATACATATTTATAGGAGTCATAAAAAAACCTTCCAAATACGACAGAACGGGAAGTTCTGCGAATCATTAGCAATACAAGTGGCGACCACGCTTGTAATATAAAATATCACAACTGTCAAAAAAGCTCTGCTAAATAAATCCAGTTAACTGTCGACAGCAATGGCATACTGGTAATTATAGGATGCTTTTTACGCATATAATTACCCACACAACTGACAGACAGAAAGGCGCAAGCGCGTACGCACAAACACACTCGCACTATCATTTGAGGAAGAACGACGAAAAAAGAAGAGAATAGAAGGGGGTGTGTAATTTTGAAGAATACCCAAGCCCTGATGAGTCCAGAGTTCATGCATCAGCTCTCTCTCTCTCTCTCTCTCTCTCTCTCTCTCTCTCTCTCTCTCTCTCCGCAGGTAACTTCCCCAGCCTGTCAAAGCAAGAGGTCGTTGGGCCTTGCCGCTTGAGTAACTGCGGTTTAACCTGAGTAGCAATTAAAGGCGGAGAGGGTATGCCTAAGGGCATACCGGATGCTGACGCAAAGGGTCAGAATGTGGGCGGAGGTG
>NC_089793.1:14102823-14135323 GCF_040412425.1 Macrobrachium rosenbergii | reverse complement strand
AGCCTCATAATTAAAAAACATAAAAGGAAAATATGGAACAAAATATAGAGCACAAACAAGCCTTATTATCCGGTTGTATTTGATGTGTGCTTTCGCACCTCTGTTTTTAATTTAAAATATTATTTATAATATGTTCTAACATTTGTAATATGTTCTACGTTCTTCTCTTTTTTTTAACGCGAAGTTATTGGTAGTTTTCTGGTTAAATTTACTTCAAAGTGATTTTTTACTAAGATTTTATTTGATGTAAAGGATTTGTTTTTTGCATCTGTTTACACACACACACACACACACATATACACATATATATATATATATATATATATATATATATATATATATATATATATATATATACATAAATATATGAACTAAAGAACAATCAATACAACTGACTCACCTACAGCTAAAATAGTCAAACTTGAACGTACCGACACACGCATACCTTGCATCTTGAAACCAACACGATGTAAAACTGTTACATATCAAAAGCTACGACAGAGAACAAGGATAGGCCATAAAAAAACGTATAACAAAACTCTCTGACCCAATCAATCCTAAAAGATTCTGAAGAGATTTCTCCAATAAATGAAGTGGGAGGGGGAACTTTTGGAATTGGGGTCAACAGCTGCGTCATCTCAGTCATAGAAAACGGAACGTGGATCAACCACGCGCGATGATGACGTAAATACAAGGTAAGTTACCAGTTTCTTCATTTTAAGCTCATATACACCGACCTTAACAAAGAGAAATGTCGTTTAAGTGGATTCACTGATGAATTATCCCATCTGGTTTTTGTCTTACAGTTGCGTAAAGAACAAGGGTAAAAAAAATAACGGACGAAAAGTAAGTGGCCTAATACTTCCAACTCCCTGACGCATGACTTACCAGGCCCTCTCCTTGCCAAAATCTACACAGCAATATAACTTTTTTTTTTTCTAGGGAGCAGCCGGATGTGGAAAACAGTAAATCAGACGGGAACCACGATCGTTATCAACCCAAGACCTAAAACAGACAGGAGAATCATGAAAATCATGCAGGCTAACTAAAATCGCGCTCTCATTGTGGTTCTTGTCAATACGTGAACATTTCGAACCAAATTCCTGTGAAATCTACAACAAATTGCATGAACAAAGCAATTAGTGGAAAAAATTGTCTTAAAAAATGTCTTGCAAACCATACTAAAGGTTAAAATATATCCCCATTCCCATGTTTTTCACTAGACAACAAAAAGTACCAGACAATGATATCGAAGCTTGGAATTCAAGAAGCAGAGTACAGTGGAACTTGCAGAATGAAAACAAATCCTTGAATACAGTTACTTAGCCAATATATTCTTCGTTATACTTGAACTTTAAAGGTACACATTATCAAGTATTTTTCGTTTAAAATTCACATTAGGGAATCTTTTCTCAACGTCTCTCCATGTGAAAACATTAATAATAAACATTTTAACTCCCTGAAATCTGAAAGTTACATACGCACATACATGAATACATACAAACGCAGCGTCAAAAAAAAAACTTTTTTAAATATCAGTTGTCAGTCAAGAAAACTGAGCTGATTTTTTCTTTCTTTCTTTCTTTTCACAGCAAGTGTACCACTTGACAACCCCATTCACAAGGAAGCAGATCAACCAATATAACCAACCTACTGAAATATAATTCCCTAACTACGGTTCCGCAATACGACTCCACTTGAGTTGACCTCTTAAAATTGATGTTTTCATTAATTACGACTGACAAATTCACGAATGAATCATATTCCGTTGTTTACTAACTGTCAAAGTAACAATAAAATGCACTTGAGAACTTTTCTTCTCTCAAAACAAAAGATAAAACAACTGATAACCATATCTCTACGTGAGAAGGCTTTTGGCCTTAGCCAAACATAAATAAGTGAGAGAGGTGTTGGCTTATTGCATCCACGACTTTGCTGTCAACAAGAGAATATTAAGAAATGGAAGAGGTCTGAAAATAGCACACACGCAAACACATGCCAGGAGAGAGAGAGAGAGAGAGAGAGAGAGAGAGAGAGAGAGAGAGAGAGAATTATATTCAACAGTTGTTTCAGCAACCTCATAGTTTAAAGGCAAGAAACAATTACTGATCAAAACGGTATATCTGTTGAAGTTGTATATCGAAAGGGAATATTAGAATGACATTTAAAGAATTTAAAAGAAAAAAAGAAGCATTACCACACTTTCCAAGACGACAAATCAAGAACATTTTGTCACTAGGTCATCATCTCCATACTTCAAGACCTCCTGTAAAACAAGTTCTAATAACAGAAAATAAAGAAAACGGAATTGAGCAAAATCTACACCTCCTGCCTCAAGATACGTAATCGAAGCTGAAGAAGAGAGAGAGAGAGAGAGAGAGAGAGAGGAGAAGAGAGAGAGAGAGAGAGAGAGAGAGAGAGAACGTATCTCTATACTCTCAGGACCTCAAGTAAAATGTTCTAATAAATAAAGAAAAAGATAAACGTAACTACTTCCATCTACACCTCCTGATACGACCTGGAAGATAGGAGAGAGAGATGAAGAGAGAGAGAGAGAGAGAGAGAGAGAGAGAGAGAGAGAGAGTATGGCTTCCTACTTCTTTCAAGACCTCAAGTAAAATGCTCTAATAAATAATGAAAGAAAGAAAAACGGAATTACAAAATCTACACTTACAATTCCTGCCTCAAGATGCGACCTGAATGAAGAAAGAGAGAGAGAGAGAGAGAGAGAGAGAGAGAGAGAGAGAGAGAGAGAGAGAGAGAGAACAACAAGTTTACTCCAGCCAACCGACCGATCCTTTCCTCGCAAAATATTACGACATGAAAATAATTTCCAAGTAACGAGGAAGACAGACTTCACGCACGCAGCAATTTACTGTACGTAAAAAAATAACAAAATAAATATTTAAGTACTCTTTCTTCAAAAACTGCAAGTGGCAAAACCACCACCGGGGCTACGTAACAGTACGTGTAAAGAAGCATATGGCAAACTCTATTTACCTGAAACGTGAGGGAAAGTGGTTCGGTTTCCACCATCTGTTGCCACCTTTTGCCGGACACAACAAAATACTCCAGTACCGGGATCTATCATATGCATTTTTCAATGTAATCGATCAAGGTCTGTTTTTTTGGCACTATATATAAAAAGTGACGATTATGGAAGACTATTGGAGCCATTAAGCGCTAATTTTGACAGAGGTGCCAAATAACTTATTACATTTATATTAATTTAATGGTTAACACTTTGCATTTTTTGTTTCTTACACAACACCGGAATTCTTCAAGAACGCAGATTTTTACCTAAAAAAAAAAAAACAAATGCGTTCCGTCTAAGAAACTAGGTCTAATCTCCAGCAAGAAACTTACAATTAGAAAGTGTATCAAACCTAAAGAATACCATGAAGGTAATGAAGCATGTCCTGGTTTTGCTCAGGGGAAGACACAACATTTAACTGTAAACCTAACTACTCCAGGACCATCCATAACTGCTGCCTGGTTAAAAAGTTCCTGGAAAGCATAAAAAAAAAAATTTTGCGCAACGCCAGGGGACGCAAATTGAACGCTTCTGGTCACTGCGACGTAACGACGTGACAGCTGGTGTTTACCATTTAAGTAGTGTATATACAAAGAGAACTGTACTCCCCAGATCATTTCTACAGCCTTCTTTTGAGATGGGGTTTGGGATTACACAACTGGCCACAGCACTTTTAGTTTTCTGTAAAACTACTGAGCCGGCCTTGTCTGTCCGTCCGTGTCCGCACTTTTTCTGCCCGCTCAGATTCAAATTGCGAGGTTAGAGGGCTGCAAACGGTATGTTGATTATTCCACCCTCTAGCCGAATCACACGCACAAATTGCAGCCTCAGCCTCCAGTAGTTTTTATTTCATCAAAAGGTTAAAGCAGCCATAATCACCGGGCAACGATATAGGATATGGCCACTTGGTTAGTTTCAAGGGCCGCCGTTCATACAGCAAGATTATACCGACATCACCGAAAGATAGATCCATTTTTCGGTGCCCTTGATTATACGCTGTACAGAAACTCGACCGCGCCGTTCTCCTGCATTTTCTTACTCGGTTTCTTCGCGTACCTCATCGGGCCGAATCGGGCCTTGCTATTCCCCTTGCATACATTTTTATCTATTTATTAATCTGTTTTATTTTTTTAATAAGTGAGGTCTTTCTTTCTGGATTTTTTACCTTGTCATTTAATGAACACCTTAATATTTCTTTTGGAAGCTTGAATTTCAAGTCACCTGACCCTTGGTGGGCTTTGTTCTGGTAAGAATAGGGTTTATTAATAATAATAATAAGTTACACAATAATAATAATAATACACACACACAATAATACAATGTCAGTGTGTTTCTTCCAAAATAAAAAAATAAATCAAGTAAATACGATACGAAAAATAAAAACATCAGAGACACACCCTTCCTGGTTTAATGGCTTAAACTTAGCTATATTCAATACTGACAAGAAACTCTGAGGAATCTGTTCTGACAAAAGCAAGCAAGCAAGCAAGCAAACAAGACTGCACATACATTATATGTATAACATACATATATATATATATATATATATATATATATATATATATATATATATATATATATATATATAAACATATATTTATATATAAATTTATATATAAATATATTTATTATATTATATATATATATATATATATATATATATATATATATATATAATATAACAAAGTAGCACTCAAAGGTGACGCTGATTAAAAGTGAGCTAGGTTTACAGGCAATGAAGTGAACATGAGTATGAAGTAAATAATGCCCTCAAGAGGTTTTGAACTCAATGTACAGTGGTAAATGGCTACAGTAAACATAGTGAAACAGCTTAGAGGCATTATGTTTGCCTAGACGCTGCTATAGAGCTTATATCTGGTATTCTCTGATAAATACACATTACGCACATACACAACCACATACGTGTTATATAAATATATAAATCATAAATAATAAATATATATATATATGCATATACACAACTATATATATATGTGTATATAAATATATAAATATATATATATATATATATATATTATATATATATATATTATATATATATATATATATATATATATATATATATATATATATATATATATATATACAGTATATACATATAAACATGCATATATATACAGTATTAAAATTACAAATTTTTAGCTTGATAAGTTCTGTCAACTAAAAAATCCTTCGGTAATATATATGAATATATATTATTTCTGGAGTAGACCTAGAATTGGACATTAAAGGACAGTTGGGAAGAATGTTTGTGCATAATCACGTTGATGTGCTAAATTAATTATATATAGAGAGAGTATATATAAATATTAATATCATATATATATATATATATATATATATATAATATATATATATATATATATATATATATATCAATCTGAGGCCTACGCCATACTTTCATATACTAGTGCTACTTCTTCCTATATTCCAATAATTCTTCAATTTCATTTTGTATAAATGAATATTTGTCAATGATGACTGTAGACCATAAAATCATTTTTCTCTACTGTGAATTCAGGCACATGCCAAATGATAAGACTTTCTCTCTCTCTCTCTCTCTCTCTCTCTCTCTCTCTCTCTCTCTCTCTCTCTCTCTCTCGCTTCCAGTCATCGTAAAGTACCATTTTTCCACCAGAATCATCAACAGCTCATAGCAAGATTTCACTTTCTATTTCATTTCCAGGAAGTTGAATAACGATAGGTGGACTAAAACAACAAAAACTTTATTTCCTGCCGATCTTTTGTTTGTCGTCAACCGCTGCTGTCGCTATCGAGAAATCAAGGAACCACCCCCCCCACACACACAAACACACACACGCACACACAAACACAAACAAACACACACGCAAACGCACTCACAATATTAAGGCGACTCCTCCGAGTGAGAGTGATGACTCTTGTAAAGTGACGTAAGGAAATTGCGGTACAGAAAAGGGACCAAATATGAGAGTTAATAAAGGTGACAGGTTGTTGAGGTGATTTTCTCTGTGGTGTTTTTTTTTTTTTTTTACCATATACTCATATATATGGTGAGATGGAGAGAAAAACTTTTATTACGTTTGAAATTAGCGTTTGAAGAATTCCGGGAAACGTTCTAGACATATCAAAATAAAGATTCCTGTCTTGTAGGAATTGCTTGAAACTGACATTATAATTAATCGAGTGTTAAAAATTATCAAGTTACTTACAACGTTCTAACATAAATAGAATCACAGCATGAATCTAAACAGTTTCACTAAATATTGTTCGCTGAAATTGACGTGCGCCTACTCAGCATTCAATTTGATTTTGCTGGCTTTAAAAAGCACATCGCAAAAATACCACCGAGTTCTACAGCTTACATACTTACCAGCATAAATGTCGGCTCTGTCTTCCAGGAAACATTTTCGTCGATGCATCCTAACTGCACAACATTGTTTTGAGTTCTTGGGAAAAACATTTCCTCGTCGGGAGAAGAAAAGAAAAATTTCGACAATCGTGCAAATAGAAATGACCTTCCGTCGTTAAACACAAACATCAGAAATGAAACCTCTCCTTTTTCTGCCAACTGAATTATACACATTAGCAGAACAATATGCTTCCTCTTTCTCTTACCCACTTCAAGTACTGTTTCCTTCTTCAACACCCAGTGTAATAACAGAACGTTCAAGACACCCTTAATGCTTCGAGAAAAACGTAGGATTTCTCCGTCATTACTTCAATATACTGTCAAGGTTCGGACGCAACAACATTCCTCTCCAAATTCAGCGTCAATTAAAGGCAAAAGAATGAGAGATTGTTAAAGTACATCCTTCATGGTAAATGTTCAGGCCTTGAAAAGAACAAGAGAGATAGGACTATTACCGAAAATTGTATGGCTATTTATTTACAATCCGGTTGAAATCCAGCCAAACCTGGTTAAAACTGACAGAATATAAAGCTAAATGTTCTGATAACCTAGTTATACTGTTGTGTTGAAGATCATGGTAAATTCACTGACAATCTGGATGACTGGATTAAAGAACTGTTTACATTATAAATGTGGTTAAATTTAATGAGTAATGGGTAATTTTGTTTATGTATGTGTGTATATATATATATAATAATATATACTATATATATATATATATATATATATATATATATATATAATATATAATATATATATATATCATATATATATATATATATATATATATATATATATATATATATATATATATATATATATATATATATATATATATATATATATATATATATAATGTGCATACAGCCAAGATTTATTATGGACCAAAAAGCTCACAACAGGGAGCACTTCAAGGCTACGAACTCAACGATACGGAAAATTTCGTTCAAGGGAACGCCTTAGTTTTTTGAGCCATGGCTCCTGAATGAGGCAAAAAAGTAAATTCGAGACAAAGCTCTATATAATTCGGATTTATACTTTGCATTATGTCGCCATAGATTTAAAAAGTTTATGAAAAAAGAAATGTGTATTTTCATAACTATCTCTCTCTCTCTCTCTCTCTCTCTCTCTCTCTCTCTCTCTCTCTCTCTCTCTCTCTCTCTCTCTCTCTAAATATTGCGTCAGTCTGCAAAGTCGTAAACCCTGAAGGAAGAAAATACTCACTATCTCTGGGTTATGATACTAGCTCTCTTTTAGCCCGAGAGAGAGAGAGAGAGAGAGAGAGAGAGAGAGAGAGAGAGAGAGAGAGAGAGAGAGAGAGAGCTCCGTCTCTTAAGACCCCCAACCCTACAGTTCCCGAGGAGTTCCCCAAGTCATCCATCAACCGGAGACATCCATCAATAGTTTACGGAAAGATAAACCCGTTACTGCATCCGACTGGGGCATTCCGATATATACTTTAAGCTCCAGAGGATTTGGGAAGAGAGCCAGGCCGCACCAGGAAAAAGAGAGGTGCCAGACACCAGGCCTTGACTTCGGTCCTTTTATTGCCTTCTTTTTACGGGGTCTTTATGTACAGCGCCAGCCGTGCACGTAATATCCCGTCTTGACCCTGAATGGAACGAGCTCTGGGTCAATACCCAACAATATCTTCATATATATGGAACGCTGTTCCTCATCTGACAACTTGATACAGGATAGCAACAGTTCTCTTCATATTTTCATATATGTGTGTAACATATATATACTGCAGTATATGTATATGTATATATATATATATATATATATATATATATATATATATATATATATATATATATATATATATATATATATATATATATATATATATATATATATATATTCCCATTCTCAATTATACTGCCATTTTACAACATGCTCAATGTAACTTTTTGCAATGAATTTGGTGCAGTGTGTTACATTTTGCAAGCTTGACTCCTATGCCGCAATTTGGATTTATTGATTTTCCAACTCAGAACTGGAAATACACTAAACTACGAGGACCATGACTGTAGACTTCCAAATTACGTATAAATAAGCTTGTATAAATGGTGTGGGGCCCCCAAAAACCATACGTCCCCGATTTTTCAAATTGAAACTGTGACCCCCCCATGATATGATTATGACTCCGTCAACAGGGGAACAAGGCCTCTTTTTCAGGACTCTAGACCAGGGCATTTCTGCAACTGTGGAATCGGCATCAGGTCTGTCGTTTATGGGTCACATTCGTCTACCACTAAGCGAGTAATGTCCAAACTGATTCCCCTACGGGTGTCCTCAAAGATAAACTAGACATCAGTCACTAATGCTTATCTTCCAAGCGCTAAATCAACCATCTACCTGCAGTAGAGAAAACTTTCACAGAATTAGCAACTTTCTTTACATACACAGAAAGCTCAACAGTAGTCCGTTGACTGTCAAAAAACACACTGCACTACTTCCACCTTAACTTGCATAACACAACACACACACACACACACACACACACACACACATACTTTCGTGCTTGTTCCCGTAAAGCCTGGGAACTGAACATGACAGCTTTTTGCACCCTTTCATTAAGGTCATGGTTCCAAAAAAGGCTAGACACAAATGTGAACGGGAACTTCCACGAAACATCCTGAAATGGCACTTTTTACTAGTTTTACCATTTGTATTAAATGTGTTCTGCAGAATTTTCTTTTCGTCTTGTTCACTTAATTCATCCTTGCCGCACATGTTCAAAGTTAACCTCATTCTGAGGCTTTTTTTATTTATTTTATTTTTTGGCGGTGTGGGAGTAAGTTCTGCTGATGCCAGATTTGATTATTTTACCAGAGCAAATGTTGAATGGAAAAATTACTCGAGATAAAAAGAACCTGTTGTGAAGAGAGAGAGAGAGAGAGAGAGAGAGAGAGAGAGAGAGAGAGAGAGAGGCAATATGGAAAATATATGACACTCTTTTGAACCACCAAGTGCTTACTGGGGCTAATAATCGAGATAGATCATATTAATATTACATAAACAATAAAAAAAATCTGTTGACCAATACTTTGATTCTAGTGCTTTTCAGTCTCACTGTCCTCCTTCGTCTCAGAATTTTAGGAATCAAAATCATTCATCACCAACTGATAACATTCCATTTTCTTCACGTGAAAAAACCACCTTAAATATAATCATTCATCTTTCACATATGCTAACATTTTCACATCTCAACTTTTCAAACCTTTTTAACCGGCAAATATTAAGCACTGAATTTGTTGTAATAGATTCCAACTTTTTACTCTTATTTTCATTCAGAATCCAAACCTCACTTCCTAAAAGGGTCGTTGGCTCAACAATCCATTCGTGCATAACAACTTTACCAACATAGACTCCCATTGTTTCGAAAACACATCTACCCTCGAATGTGCATAAGCAAGATACAGTATACCGAATACATACATGCATGCAATGTTGAAGTTGCAAGGATAAACATTGCAATCCTTTACGTATTAATACATAAGCAACTACACAGGTCACACAAGATTGCACTTGCACCGGAGGTTATGTTTCACTCCGTTTGGTAGATCTCTCACGGCACACAGTTCTAGGAGGAAGGAAGAACAAGACGAGAATTTAGGGTCACGCCGCAAATCCCGTTATCTGTACGGTATATAAACAACTGAGGCATCCGTTTTTTCCTTGCCGGAAGACACACGTAACTACCGAAGTGAGAGAGAGAGAGAGAGAGAGAGAGAGAGAGAGAGAGAGAGAGAGAGAGAGAGAGAGAGAGAGAGAGAGACTTATTCGTCCTGAAGTTTAATAAGAGATCATAGATATATTACCTGTTGATTGGTTCCATGATACCCAACGGTTCCATAATACCCAAGGTCCCTCAAAATTGTGATTCAAACATTGCTTATAAGAAGTATAGAAAGCAATAATGTCAGATATGACTTCGTATTTGGAAACAAAGTGCCATATCGGGCTGGAATTTTTCAATGAATTAGAAACGCTGTATTGACCGGCAAGATGTCTACGAATTTTAACTCGTTTCAAATACGTGCAATAGGACATTAACCTAGAGACTGTTGAATGCAACGAGGATGCAATACGAGAGAGTATGAGAGAGAGAGAGAGAGAGAGAGAGAGAGAGAGAGAGAGAGAGAGAGAGACCACCTCCTCCTCTCTTACCATACATAACGAGACTCCCAAATACGGTGCCTTGGTAACACGGGCAACACTGGTAGCTGATTTTACACTGCTTATTATCTCCAGGTGGACTGCAAGGCTCTTACAGGAATAGGGTGTTGTCATTTAAATCAGCTCTTGGAACCTAGAGGGTGGAGGACCCGCAGCCTTGCACCTACTTAAAAGGATTTTTTTTTTTCTTTATTTTATTTACTTTATATAAAATTATCATGCCCATTATAATTGCAGATTGTGCTTTCGAGAATTTTATGGGTTATTTACTAGGCTTGATTTAGTTTATTTGGCAACATGTGTGTATATGCAAAAGGGCGTTGACAGTTGATTAACAAATACGATATTTTATTTACTTCATAAAATGGACGTCTATGCTAACTGAACGGCAAAAGCTTTAGCAAGAAAAACATCAATAATCTCGTCAGTAGCAATTTCCACAGCAAACTAGTTAAACTTTCACAAGGAAACTCCTCAAGATTGCCGTTTCTCATGACGTTTGAAATGACTGCCACGCAGGCATTCCGACAGAAATATGAAGTCTTGAATCTGACATTTCTTGCATTTCTTTCCAGTTCGAGGATTTACCATTAACATGCAAGCTCTCGAACATTAACGGATGTGGCAGTCCCAGAAAACTTTCATCATCATCCTCCTCATCTTCCTTCGTGACAACAGGTCTACACCCACGTTCGTGTCCGGCATGCGACGTTTTTCTCTTGACAGTTACTTGTGAATGCACTTTTTTGTTCCCGTAAAACCAAACTTAAAGCTCATGCCCCTGTTCTGTTCCGGGTTGTTAAGTCAAATAAACAAACAATTTTAGAAAGCTAAACTATAACACTTGTTGTAAGCGTTGCTCAAACAATAGCACAGCACCCCTACAATTTTCAAAACTAACCTCTAAATCTCAAACGGAATAAAAACCCCCCAAAAAACACACAATCTTTATCAAAAGCTCCCGAATAATCGTTATTGTGAGTATAGACCAAACAACGGCCCAGCACCGACCATCCCTCAAAAGTTCTTGTTAACAAACCACCATGAACTGGCCAAACACGCAGACATGCGACGCGCCGTGTTAAACCCTGTTGCATTCTACCGTTCAATAAATCAAAAGCACTGCCAGACGTAGCATGACATAGCCCTCCCTCTCTTTCTGCGAGACGGCTTTCGCTGTCTTGGTAGCCCATTACATCATCACCATCAAGAGGTCTGTTTATCTGCTATTCCATCCGTCAGTTTGCTTCTGTCAGGATGGCCACTGAGCAAATTTACAGACCTGAATCCTCTGTTTTCATAAGGGTCATCTTGTTATAGGGTTGTGAGCTTGCTCGCTTGTTCTCGCTCGCTTGCCCTCTCTCTCTCTCTCTCTCTCTCTCTCTCTCTCTCTCTCTCTCTCTCTCTCTCTCTCTGTCTTACATACTATACAATACAGACAATAACAATGTACTCGTATATTCTTAGTCGTGGTACTGTTCTAAAAGAGCTGGTAACACTCTACTAACAAAGAAATTTTAGACGTTTTTATACCACTCTACTAAAATACAAGTCATACTTCTATTTTAAAAAAATAAAACAAATAAAAAATTCCTAAAAGTCACAACTAGAGAAAACGCCTCATCAAGGCTGTTGCCAACACAACCGCTGCAAAATGGTATTTGGACGAATTAACTGAACTTTCGAACTGATAGCAGAGCAGTGAAATCCACTAACTGTGACACATTTACCAGTTTACGACGAGACAGCAGAAAAGCCGGCAACAGCCTCCTGCGCTGTCGGCGAAGACCGAGAAAGAATCGCTGGCTCGCATAATGTACACATTAAATTATGTTCATCCGCAATAAAATTTACACCTTTCAGTCAGATGTTCTTTTACGCAATCCCCTCGGAGGAAAACAACGCCTGAGTGACGAAAGTCACTCGAGCTAGACTAATCATGAACCAATGATTTCTCGATTTAGGTCAATCTAGACCACTACAATAGCAAAAAAGTCTTCTTGTCATTTTTTATCTTTCAAGCTGCCAATTCTTGCTAACCTCACTGGTCAAATGGTTAATCTAATGCCTAGCAGGACTTATTTATTATTGCCTCTGCTTAATTTGGCAATGTCGTATTTGTTAATCAACTATCAACGCCCTTGCATACATACACATGATGCCAAATAAACAAAATCATGCCAAGTACATAACCCATAAAACTGTCGAAAGCACAATCTGCAATTATAATAGGCATGATAATTTCCTCCATATTGTCACCAACGCTGACAATATGTACTGAGGTAAGAAGTAATAGCCGAACGTGGTCACATATTCTGCATTATTATATGTAAAAATATACCGAATGAAAGCTCATATATGTTAGCTATAGTTCCCATGGGGTTAGGCAAGTTTTCTCCGACAGGAGAAAAGTAAATTAAAGAAGAAGGGCTTCTGTCCAAGCTGGAGAGTAATCGCACATCCATATAACAGAATAGCCGTAATTAGCCCACTGTAAAATGGAGAAAGTCAAGAAACCATTATTTCGAGAGGTTCATCACATGCAAATCCAAATTACTAGCGACAATTTCCTTTTCCCTTGTCTACTTATCATTACAGTATTTTTGAGAGAGAGAGAGAGAGAGAGAGAGAGAGAGAGAGAGAGAGAGAGAGAGAGAGAGAGAGAGAGAGAGAGAGAGAGAGAGAGGCTGTTCAGTAAGGATATCAAAATACCAAGTTCAAACATCTTGAAATAAAAGAGAAACCTAGCAATAAGCGAAATAACAAAATTTTAAAATTCTATAAAATTTTCTACGAAACAATAGAGATTCAGAAAAACAACCCCCAAAATAAAAAAAATAAAAAACAATACAATGAAAACGAAAAAAAATAAATCTAACAACAAAGAACTGAAGGAAAAACCCACACGAAAAAAACTGGGGATGAAAAGCGATTACCTGACCATGAAATCACGAGCACAAAAAAATTAATGACCTGTGCTTTCGAATGACAAGCCAATTTCTTGACTGTTGAAGAAATGACAAGGGCACCGCCATTGTCATCAATGAGAAGGGGCATCGTGACGAGGTCATAAATATTATAGGAATGAATGACACTTTGGGAATGCTAATTGGACATTAGTTTCCTGAACTCTCCTGAACGTCAAAGGAGAGACCGCGCGTTCTGCTCTTCTTAATAGTGTGGGAATTCGCCGACACAATTTCACTTTAGAGAGCAGAGAAGCTCTCAAACGGGAGAAAACAAGGCAAAATGCGTGTGAGCCACGGCCACCAAGAGTGACATCTCTCTCTCTCTCTCTCTCTCTCTCTCTCTCTCTCTCTCTCTCTCTCTCTCTCTCTCTCTCGTTACTGCCATCAAGAGCTACCAGGGGTTATACCTGCATCACTCTCTTCTACCAGCTGTCAGAGACACACACACACACACACACACACACACACACACACACACACACACACTCTCTCTCTCTCTCTCTCTCGTTACTGCCATCAAGAGCTACCAGGAGTTATACCTGCATCACTCTCTTCTAACAACTGCCAGTGACAGTCTGTCTGTCTCTCTCTCTCTCTCTCTCTCTCTCTCTCTCTCTCTCTCTCTCTCTCTACTGCTACCAAGAGCTAGTTATACGTACCTACACTTGAATAACTGCCAGCAGACCCCCCCTCTCTCTCTCTCTTCCTCTCTCTCTCTCTCTCTCTCTCTCTCTCACAGTTACCAAGAGTTAGTTATACGCACCTCTCACTTCTGAAAAACTGCCAGAGAGACCACCTCTCTCTCTCTCTCTCTCTCTCTCTCTCTCTCTCTCTCATCAATCTCTCTCTCTCTCTCTCTCTGCGTCAGCAATTTTTCTGTATACAAACTAACTCCCGCGTCATCAATCGAGCCATTTTTCCGTATACAAACTAACTCTCAGAACTCAGCAGATGATATTGGCAAGGCTTCATCCTGTTCTGGAAAGCAAACCAGCGCTTCCGCGGATTGCATAGCATGCTGCATGGAACTGATCCACTCTATCTTTCAACTAGGTCGACTTTTACCTTTAAAATAACTTCCAACTACTGGTCAACTTTACCACGTAAACCCGGTTAGCGATTTGTCAAAAAACGAATTCAAACTGCATGTCAAAACGTCCATGTCTTCAGTCCTTACCACTGACCTCCATTCTCCAGTTAGTATCCGAATTTCATGCAGGATTTTTAAACAGTTTTTAGCAATTTCCCGTAAACCTTCAAAGAAAGTCAGAATATAGAAATATGTTCAGATGTTTTTTTTACCGTTACATAAAAAGGCAAAATAATATATCAAGAACAAAGCAAATAACAGACGCATTTAAATGTAAACTGACAAATTTACCTAATAGCTTATAAAATACACAGTATAAAAAACAAACAGCCGAGTTAACGCAAAGAGGAGGAGAGATGATTAGAGATTCGAAAGGAGTTGATTATAGATTCAGGTACGAACTAAAGAACTTAATAATTACTTATAAAATACAAGGGACATAAGTAAAACAAGGTCATATCTCGTATCAATTCAATGTTTACAAATGCAAGAATAACACCATCAGGCACTACTTCCTATAGTAACAAATGAACTAATAACAGTAATAACAGCCCCACCAATAAAACAACAACACGTGATTACGACACTTAAAAGGAAGGGAATCCCTTCTTCTAAAATACGAATCACACTGTACATAAAAAAAACCTACGTCACTCTTCGCTATCACTCAACTTCGTTCCACTCTGAATGTGTCAAATTACCGGTAAAAGCTGCTGCGATTTATCGCCCAAAAACCACTGATAAACGCATGATAAAGCTCAGGGGCTTCGTTTTAAATATCTCATGTTAGGAGTTGTCAAATGCGATAAAGATTTGCAATATTAAGTGTACTGAATTTTTTTTGTGCTCTGTTTGGAAACCGAGCAATTCGCAATAATGTGAATCAATCTATTTACAAATGCATATATTTCGAAAGTCCGAGCTGTTCCTGACACTTGAGAGAGGATGCCATCCTTCAATATTACAAAAGAGTAAAGTACATTCTGTTCGTATAGACGGATACCAAAACATCCGCAGAACTAAAATAAAAACTCATATAAGGAAGTTGTCTTGCTGTTTGCATGACGTAGAGAGATCAAAGGAATTTGTCCCTGAATCTGGGGGAGAGAGAGAGAGAGAGGAGAGAGGAGAGAGAGAGAGGAGAGGAGAGAGAGAGAGAGAGAGAGAGGAATATACTGAACAAATCTGTATACTTCTAGAAAAGAAACACATTTATATGTATGAAGTTGTCTGACTGTTTGCATGATGAGAAATCAGAAAGTTTGTCCCTTTGAATCTCAAGAGAGAAGAGAGAGAGAGAGGAGAGAGAGAGAGAGAGAGAGAGAGAGAGAGAGAGAGAGAGAATACTCGACTGGTAGAAACAAACAACATACCACTGACTGGCAGAAGCAAAAACATAAGCTACAGAGAGAGAGAGAGAGAGAGAGAGAGAGAGAGAGAGAGAGAGAGAGAGAGAATATACTAGACAACGGTATACTTCTAGAAAATAAACACATTTACATGTAAGGAAGTTGTCTGACTGTTTGCATGACAGAGAAATCAGAGAAGTTTGTCCCTGAATCTCAAGAGAGAGAGAGAGAGAGAGAGAGAGAGAGTAGAGAGAGAGAGAGAGAGAGAGAGAGAGAGAGAGAATACTCGGACTGGTAGAAAACAAACAACATACCCACTGACTGGCAGAGAAAGGAAAAAGTATATCTAGTTTAATCTGGACCACTGAGCTGATTAACAGCTCTCCTAGGCCAGTCTGAAGGATTAGATTTATTTTACGTGGCTTAGAACCAATTGGTTACTACTTCAAAATGGACCTACAGCTGGGTATGGAATCCGGGAACCACATTATATAGCGAGAAATGAATTTCTATCACCAGAAACAAATTCCTCTTGTTCTTCACTGGCCGGTCGGAGATTCGAACTCGCGACCACCTGAGTGGTAGCTGAGAACGCAACCCGCTCACCCAGCGAGAACTACTGACTGGCAGAAGCAAAAACATAGCTACAGAGAGAGAGAGAGAGAGAGAGAGAGAGAGAGAGAGAGAGAATATACTACACAACGGCATACCTCTAGAAAAACATCTAGAAAAGCAACGCATTTAGATGGGGGCCGGACAGAAAAGTATAAAATATCTGAACACTTTGTGGAACAGTTTGCGGAGGCCAGCTATTCTTTTCCCTTTCTCATTCACGGTTGAACACTAGCCCACTTAATGCTCAAAGAAGACTTTTTGTACATAATTGCTAATTAAACATCAAGATTACTTTTCCAAATACCAAACTGCTACATTATGTGAATTTCTACGACTTCTATTCGAGAAATTTGCCCTTGTAAATAAGGACGAAAATGGATTTATCTTGTCGTGCCTGAAGGCAATGCAGTCAATTTAACCAGACAAAGACAACAGCGTATTTCACATACCGGCCTTGAAATCGGGTTTAATGTACAGAAAACTATCCAGTGTATTCTACATGAATAATATATACAATCAGGTCTGTGAATTTGTATATTTATAAAACCAACGTACTATTATAATCGTCAAAATTTTTCTGACCAGTAATATCTGAACCAATTAAAAGAAACAACAAACTTTTTCTTAATCAGCGCAATGCAAATTCATATAATCAGCAGCAGCAGCTGACTGGTTCTTATCACCATAATATAAACTCAAAATTTTCCAAAATATAACTTGGAATCCGAAAAATTGCAGTAATCAAATGGCAGAACTTAGAATCGCTTCATTTAGATTGCTAGCACTGGAGAAAGATATAAAGAATCCATGCCCAAAACAATAAACAGGCCAGCTACAGCTTTTGAATGGACTGTTGCAGCAATAACGTTAACTTGTTCGTTGAACAATGGATTCAAAAACTCCACATTATTCTCCATAAGACGTACTATGTCAGGTATCTGAACCCGTTACGTGAAGCATCTGGAATAAATTTGGAACGCTGGAATTGTCCCAAACAGAACTCGAGAAATGACTACATGAACAGTCGAGCGTTACTCAGCATTGCACAATAACCATGCAACGTGAAACGTGAAAGTCAATGCACACGGCGTCAATATTCACAGCATCAGAAAAACGTTGATAAGTATCAATAGCGCATTACAACAAGGACCAAAATGGCGAATATTTGCCCAAGTAGTATAGCATGTGGTCGAACTCAAGTGCGTGGCACCGTGTAATTCTGCTTCTATAAAAATCAAATAAAGCAAAACTGGCTAAAATAAAGCTGCATCAAGACAACTTACGAGCAAGACGCAACTGTGTCATTTTGCAATTCTTCATAACCCACAACTCTCACGCAATCGATCCTCCAACCGTTCTTTAACCTTCAAAGACACAGGAGACTGGCCGTGATCAAGAAACTCGTATCATTTCACGGGAGGACATCACAATCCTGAGGTCCAAAATGGAAATTTGCGTAGCAGCGTCATGGGAGGAAGGAGAAGGCTCCCTCGACGCACTGGAAAATGGCTGCAGTAATGGAGCTGATGACGTCACGATACAGATGAAATTCTAGGTCTCGATAAAAGGTGTTCTACGCGATCAAAGTTTGTTTTGGGTGTATTCTAAGATTAAGAGATTCGCCACAGTATCCCAGATATTGATACCTAATATTAAGAAGTTCGCCACATTAACCAAGATATTGGCACCTAAAATTGAGAGATTCGCCACAGTATCCCAGAAACTGACACCTAAAATTAAGAGATTCGCCACAGTATCCCACACACTGACACCTAAAATTAAGAGATTCGCCACAGTATCCCACACACTGACACCTAAAATTAAGAGATTCGCCACAGTATCCCAGAAACTGACACCTAAAATTAAGAGATTCGCCACAGTATCCCAGATATTAATGAAGTACAGATATCTTCTAAGTATGAGTGTGCATACAAGCGTACGCATAAGTACCTACTTAGGAATACAACCTTCCATACACTCAAACCTACGGCATTGCAAAGGACGTAGCAGGATTGTGCGCACGTGCAAGCGCGCGTGAATACCTACGTCAGAACACAACCTTCTATAAAAAAAAATATTATAGTCATGAGCTATGGGCGACGCAATAGCTGAGGGCCTCCATCTCCAAAGAGACTGACTTATGTGACATCCGGAACGCGTAACACTCATGCAGTCTGCTATGCTGAGATGAACGTTAAATGGGATAAGACGTGATGAACGATAAATATGAAGGTTCACGGAAGATAACAAGAGGAAATAGCATGTAATGCATAATAACACACACACAGAAAGATGAATTAGCTTTGCCGTGTTGAAGGAAGCCAACATACCGTTATGAGAGAGAGAGAGAGAGAGGAGAGAGAGAGAGAGAGAGGAGAGAGAGTACACGTGATATAAAATCACATTAAATCAAAATGTTTTTTATTGGTCGAGAAACCTATATTATCTGACATTTTCACAAAAAATGGGACCCCATTACCGGAGGAAGATGGCACGAGGGAGCAACTTAATCATAGAGAAATGACCAGATAGAAACTTGACCTCAAAACCTATCTCTCTCTCTCTCTCTCTCTCTCTCTCTCTCTCTCAAGTGGCAGTAGTAATAATGATGGGATATTGGTGATGATATTTTTCCCTTTCCCCCGTGGTATGACATACGTCATCATCTATCATATGGCACTGTTACCCATAGACTCATCAACCGGCGTCGGATAACGGAATTTCTTTATGTCTGTTCTTTTGAAGTCACTTGTGTCCCTAATAATAATAATAATAATAATAATAATAATAATAATAATAATAATAATAATAATAAGAGATTTCGCCGCCGTTCGGTCTTAAAGTCTAGCAAATACACACACAAGCACAGACAGACAAACACACATACACACACACACACACATACACACACACACATATATATATATATATATATATATATATATATATATATATATATACTATATATATATATATATATATATTATATATATGATATGACGTAATGTGTAATAATAATATGTGTAATAATAATGTCAATATTATTAATATGTAATGTGTGTGTGTGCGTGCGTGTATTTGCTAGACTTTATGACCAAACGGTGAAATCATCATCATCATCATCATCATCATCATTATTATTATCTGACGCAAGTTGATGAGTCTATGGGCAACCAATGACGTGCGAAAGATGATGATGACATGTGTCATACTCCACGGGGGGATGAGGGAAAAACTTCATTACGTATGTCATACCATTATTACTGCTGCTGCCTTCGTGCAAGGTTACGAGAAACAATATCAAGCTACTCTATTTGCAGAAAATTGTGATTGAGATCGATGCATCACTTTACTACGAATATCTGGAAAAATTCTAAGGTCCATATAATAATATTAGGAACTTTTTATGTAACATTTTGTCACAAATATATGAAAATTTTGAAGCCAAATAAAACAAAACAAAAAAAACATGAACTCATTATCTTTAATTTTTACGGAAAGTTCCTTAAGTTATGAGACGAATTAACAAAGACATGACTTAATATATGAAAATATGTCTGCCTAGGGCTTTTTCACGATAAAATTAAAACATAATAGGGTTAAAAGCAAAAATATATCATTACTGTTAGGAAACTTTTATATGCAACTCAAAATGCACACTTCAAAAACATCTGGCTAAAATTCTCAAATACGTGCTAAAACTAGTAAACTGTCAGTTTCAAAACAGACGCCATGCATAACCTAAATGCCAGCAAGTAACATGCCTCACATTTCATCTGCAATTTTCATTTAATTATCATATTTGCCTGTGACGTTTTAAACTAATCTGCATGTTATACATTTTACAGGATATGTTTAAGTAATTGTTTCACAATATACCTGTATGTATCATACTTCACAGTATATCTGAATAAATATATGTACTTAACATATGTTCAGTACAAATATATGTACTTGAAAAACTGCAGAACTAAAAATAATGTAGTTTCACATTTTGGATGCGATAAAATAAACAGCTGCCCTAAAGAATATTTCACTCCAGATTTCGGATAACAATTGAAATATATTTTCCCAATAAACAAAAGACAAACAACACGAACTTCGATAACCTAGTTTCACACACATCTAAATACCTAACGGGTGTCAGCAACAACAGAAACCAATCCATCATTCCAAATCATTTTATTTCGGAGGGTTAATCGACCCCGCCCACCCATGACGGGACCTTGATGAATTTATTTTTAACTTCTAAAATAAAGAAAAAGAACGAAATGGATAACAAGTATAAATAAACAATCTATTATTTATTACACTTACAATTCGGCAAACTCTATTAATAATTAATATAGTTAGTAAATTATTAGCATCTTATTAATGAATAATTAATATGATGTTAATCAATTATGTGCACACACCCGACTTACGTAGCATTTACGCTTTTGTAAACAGCAACAAGTTCTGTTATTGAATGAAAATTTAACCATGAGATGTTGACGGTTCATTTCCTTGCTCCTAAAAACATGAAAGATTTAACATCAAAACAAAATAAAATGCATATTCAAAATAGCATGTCGATTTAATTCGTAGTCTTCGCCGCTGTCGAATCTAACCGACGAAAAAATATCTGAAAATAAAATAATGAAATCAATCTTTTATGAAATGAAACAGCAAAAAAACTTCTACTATTAGTAAAGAGAACTTGGTAATAAACATTCCGTTGTGAATTTTTTAAAAAAGGAAAAATAAATGTTACCGTCCCGCGCACGCGCTGACTTTGAATACATAACGAGCTTAATATTCCAACAGGCTTAATGAATTGCTGAAGATAATGATGTCTATCAAAACAGGCCATTATTAAGCCTAACAGGCTCCAAACACGAGATGTCATGCCGTTCAAACTGTCATAAATAAGTCAATATTAACGATATATGATGATTAAAGGATGTATTTATAAGATATTTACTATAAAATACAATGTGAAAAAAATCTATACAGCAGGTTACTTTGTCTCGACAAAGCGACTAAAACATGACTATAAAAGATAAATATCGTGCACAGTGAACTACTAACACACACACTACGTGTGGATAGAGAGCAGGAGAGAGATATATATATATATATATATATATATATATATATATATATATATATATATATATATATATACACACATACATAGAGTAAATATACGTACATACACAGAGGCAATATACATAGAGAGAGAGAGAGAGAGAGGAGAGAGAGAGAGAGAGAGAGAGAGAGAGAGAGAGAGAGAGAGAGAGAGTTCCATCATCACTCTTGAAGACAATTTCTCAAAATTTCTCCTTCAGAAAAAAAAAACAACTTTGTTGATAAAGTGGACAGCACCACAATGTTCTGAAACACCACAACCCCAATCTCCGTAATCTCTCGACGGTAATCACAGCTTATCGTCATCCACGTAGATTCCTGGGTGGATTTCTCACAGCGTAAGAAGCGAAACCTTGAGACCTTCCAAAGCAATTGCAACAAGCGTCCGTATCTATTCTAGCTCCGCTCTCACGAGGAAACATTAAACTATATTTACCCAGAGTAATGATTTGGCAACGAACCTTGCTCCCTCGCATTCATGGGCCGTGAACATACCGACTGATGTTTTCGACTGGTTTCCTAAAACGATGTCCAGTCGCCTCTTTGATGTTCAACTCATGTCTTCAAAGGCCTCGGATTGATCCTCAGAATATTCGTATTTCTGATACAACATTAAACGTAAAAAAATTTTTGGGAGCCTTGACTGTTAACAGTGATAAATTACAACTATCAAGATGCGTGATCACAAAAGTTCCTCCCACAAGGCTGCTTACAGAAAAATAAAATGAAATGGTGAACTCGCCAGAACACTAACGGAATCTATTTACGGGTTGCTCTATAATCAGGAGCCCTTGCTGGCATAAAGCCAGCTTAATCTTAGACCATAACAACGGGTTCAATTAGGGCTTCACACCATTCTCGCCCAGAATTGAATCCCTTTTATTCCTATGTAATGCCGGAAATTATTTTAACATGTCTTTTTTTTTAATAAAAAGGAATGTTTGTTTTCGCTTTGGGGAGAAGTCTATCAACATATTCAGTGACAGATTTATCTGAGTAACAGCACGCGTCAAAGACTCCAGAACATGTAATTTACAGACTGCGTTAGATCCGTCGGGTAAAGTCTCTGTTGGTCCACACCAGCCATTTAACTCATTTTCACACCTTCACGCTGTGCTGGCATAAGGCCAGCATAATGTAAACCAATAAAAACTATCAAGCTGGGTATTTACAAGTGTTCAACATACCGTCCTTCCATTTGCGTAACTGAAATGAAGTACGTGTGTCACTATCTGTGCCAACTGTGCCAACTCAGGTGTCACATTTAATTCTTTTGCAACGCAACTGGTGATCACCACACTCTGACGATTGCTATTTTGTTTTTAAACATTACAAAATGTATGCAACTCAGTTTCTATCTCATTTACAGTTATATTTCTTCATAAATGGACGTCTCATTCTACTAAACCTCGCTTGACAATCTCATGTCATTTGGACAGATTCTTATAAAAGCAAGAACATTACGACCATGGTAATAATACGAACGGACAGAATAAGTGCAACATTTATGCATCTCGCGAGCAACGTTGCACCACAAGGTGTGGCCAAGGCGTGGTCAACAAAAACTGAACCAGTCAAATTTCTTTCTCTCTTCACGTGAATGTGAACTAACAAATTCAATATTGCTTTTATTTCCATAAACCCTCTCTTCAATCCATTTCCGAATAAATAAATCCCCCTTTACAATTTCAAGTTGCCTGGAGCAATTCCCCGGGGACTTAAGTTTCCTTGAACTTAAATGAGAGTTGTACCAGTCACTGTATCTACTCAAAACGCAGAACAAAGAGTACACGCCCATCTACCTAGCACTTTACCTTTACCCAAGGGGAGAGAGAGAGAGAGAGAGAGAGAGAGAGAGAGAGAAATATTTCAAGAATGTAAACAAACCAACAAAACCCACGACTAATCCCAGCTAAAAAGTAAGATTTCGCCTCGAAAACTACCAGCAATTTCACCCACCTTCCTGCCATGCCAAGACCGAACTGAACTCGACAAATTCTATCCATATAGGCAGTCCCACAAGTCAGTCAACAACAATATCTCTCTCTCTCCTCTCTCTCTCTCTCTCTCTCTCTCTCTCTCTCTCTCTCTCTCTCTCTCTCACACACACACACACACAAACACACAAACCTGTCACGCAAAATTGGGAAATAATTCATTACCACTCCTCCCTTGGGGAACGACATTAAACATAATTGTCACCCCCGTTTCACCATTCTCTCTCTCTCTCTCTCTCTCTCTCTCTCTCTCTCTCATACATTCACACAAAAACCGTAAAGTGAGTGTTCGGACAGCAAATTATTAGTTTCCTCACTTCATCAAACAATAATTCGCGTTAGGAATATTCCACGCTTCGGTGGCTAATTAGATCTACGCAAATCAGTCTTCACACAGAATCGTTTCTGAAAGATGCAGACGACCAGCAGCTGCAGCTACAAATAAATTTCTCCAGCCCAGTCCGTCTCAATGTGTCTGTAACACTTCCGTTAATAACTTTCGACCCGCTGAGGAGGGGTATGTCACATGAATTTTATACAATACGAAGAGCAACTGCCTCATGCAGCAACACAGAGAGACTATTGTAAGGTTAAGTATGTATGGAGAGTGGTTCCCTTTCGAGGAAAACATATATGATCGCACGTGACCTAACGGTTTATGGCGGCGGATAGGCTCAAGTCGAGGGAGGGGTGCAGGAGGGTGTGTTATTGAACCCTGAGTGACGTAAGCGGCACTTACTTTATTTGATCTTGCTTCCGCCTGTGAGTTTCCTCACTTTTAGTGAATTCATGCCACAGGATTCTTTTCATCAACAGCTGCTCGATTTCGGCAGGTTTATAAAATTGGTGTAAATGTTTTTGTAAACATCAGTAACGTAGGAGAGTCAAAACCAGTTACGTTTTCTAATGTAGTGTGTGCTGTTCAACATCACAGCTTTAATACAACGTCTTGCTTGAGTGACTGGAGCATTCATGTGGTTCTTTTTTTTTTCTTTTACAGTTTTTCGTCTCGGGTACTACACTTAATAGGCTTAAGACAGCTGAATCCATGCAACCAATTACAGTGACCTCCTCCAGTTCTGAGTTTTTGTTCTTTCTACTGAACACACTCAAAGCAATGTAAAAATCTTTAAGACATTTTAATTCATTTATATTTTTAAATGTAATTCATTTCAATTCTTCATCATACAAGTTATGTACTATTTATCTGTTGTAAATTTCGCTCGGTATTACTCTTATTTGTCCTGTTCTTGCTTTTTTTATCAAAGAAATTCTACTCTGTTTTAACTTTCTAAAGGTATAAACTTTTCTGCGGCTCAGTTCGACAGAATGGATTTTTATTATGAACAATAATAATAATGGCTTCATAATTTATTCAGAACCCGCATGAAACCAAACAGACTATAAAAATATAAGAGAACAATGCAAAGTAATAAATGGAGCCTGATACCAAAATGAAATTGCCAAGAGGATACACTTGTTACACAGACCAAGTAAGTCAACCAGGCAAGACACTCCCCAAGAGGTTAGCTTTCACAAGTGCTGTTCACCATTTAGGTGCTGAATGATTAACATTCAAAAGATAGCACTTGAGCACTTACGCCCAGTGAAGTTCAAGTGGCTGATGCCATTAAAGGACTTAGATTTATCGTGAGCTTCTTACAAGTGGTAGATTAAATCTTCTTTCGAAATTTCTCGTTCAACAACATAAAAATGTTCGTGTGAAAAAAAAAAGTTCTACTTGACTTTTTTTGGGGGGGAGGGGAGGATGAGGCGGAGGAGGAGGTTCAGACTCGAAGGGTAAAAAGTTCCATATCTTTTACTGGAGTCCCATCGACCTTACTGAATATTTATCCTAAAAAGAGAAGCACCATGTACCTTACAACTCTTGTGGCAAGGCGACGCCCTGACAATTTCTTTAGTTGGGTTCCCCGAAAGAATTAAATTCTATTTTCCTTTTACTGAAATAAACCTTATTCTTAAAATACTTCTTCCATTCTTCAAAAAAGACAAAAAAGAAACGTAGCCACACCTCTTCTCCTTGTTTGGTGCCTCGTCCTGCATCAGGAGGAGTCTAACTGGAAGTGAATAATTTCGACAGGGTATTTTTATAACTATGATCTCATTCTAACAGTTAATCCTCTTCTAAGTACGCAACTATGACTGGCTTCTCTACGCTTACCATTCTGTGGACACGTTTAAGAGATGCTGAAAATGTACCGCAAACTCTAAAAATGATTTAAAGAAACAACCTTGTGTGAGCCATTTCATTTGTTTGTGAGTGATAACTTTCCTTAGATTGTACTCTACATGAAAACAGGACTTCTCTATGAGACATAGCTGTTGATAAGTAAGGCGACTGTTTGGGGTGCGCATTTTTAAGGGGATTTCTCTAAACATTATACTTGATGGAATGTATAAGCAAAGGAGATTTTATATATATATATATATATATATATATATATATATATATATATATATATATATATCGTTGAGCACTCTTAAGTACTTTGGAAATACATTTATAAAATAAAACTAAATAAATATACACAGCTGTGCTTAAACAGAAATGGACTAAATGCTTCAAAGCCCCATTTCCCGTTCAATTTGCCGTGCTCAAAATGAATACCTGAAGCGTCCACGTTCAATTACTAGCAGCAGAATATACCATTAAAATAATCTGAAATTGTACTAGACTCAAATGACCCTATCTTGCTCAGCTTTTCTGAACCGCTGAGGACCTTTTAAAATGAGAGTAACATCTTATTCTTTTATCAATAGGTTAATACCCATATACGTGACTACTATTAGGCTTTATCTTGAGTTACGAGGCAATGCCGAGGCAATACATATAGACACTTAAACCCAATATGGTTGTTATCACCAAACACGAAAGTTCTGTTCGGCACACTCGTTCGTTCCTTGATAACATTAACATTTACGGGATATCTAGACACTAATGGAATCGGCACAACCACAACTCTTTACTAAAAGTAACGGTTTATTTTAGCTTAAGAAGGCTTATTTCACATTAGGTTGGTTGATTTAGAATAGAACGGAAGATAGAATTTAGGCCAAAGGCCAAGCGCTGGGACCTACGACGGTCATTCAGTGCTGAAACGGAAACTGACAGCAAAGGAGGTTTGAAAGGTGTAACTGTGGGGAAACCTCGCAGTTGCACTATGAAACAATTGTCAGGGGTGGGTAGAAGTAAAATGGAAGAAAGCATACGGAACGTAGGTACGGTAAAAAGAATGAAATGGGTTGCAACTAGGGGCCGAAGGGACGTTGCAAAGAACCTTAAGTAATACCTACAGTACCGCATGAGGTGTATTGACGGCACTACCTCCCTACCGGGGGGGGGGGCGGTTTAGATAAAGCTGGTCTTATGCCATCACGGGCACTTGGACTTAAATAAGATAAGGTGTGGAAATCAGTAGGAGACATTCTTGGCATCCGTTCTCTGCCCAGGCAACAGAGACGGTCCACATTACTGAATCAAAGATACGTACCATGAACCCCACCCATAACCATTGGAACAAAGCTTCAATTTTCCCATTAAAATTCAGGTTTATTTGAACTTAAGCTATAATAACCAAAGCACAGATAAATTACATTAATACGAAACCTCACACAAGGTCAGACACCGAGCTTCGTTAAAATGACGAAATGAATCATCACAACTCGTCATCAACAGATAACTAGTCCACTGGAAAAAGTCATCAATCACATTTCCTCATTATGGGAGAGGGATATTTTCTCTCTCTCTCTCTCTCTCTCATCAGGCGCAGCACATGCGGCTTTCGGTTTTAACTTTGGGGAAAAAATATGAGAATGAGGGCGGTCAAGTGTACACTAAGATAAGTGGTTTTACAAGACATTTTTTTTTTTGGTTTTTTTACATTTTCCTTCTAAACAATCTTTTCTGTCTCTTTCAACGAAGCGGAAGAGGAAGTACGACATAGGTGTGTTCCCTAAAATCTAGCGTTCCTCTTTTGTCCTAACCAACGAATCATCTACCTATTTGGAAGTCAGTTTCTGTGGGCCGCAACTGGGGAAGAAAGGAAACAAGTAAAAAGTGCGCCGAAGTTGCTTCGGCGCAATCGAGTTTTCTGTATAGCGTATAATCAAGGCCACCGGTTGCCTGAAGCACGATTATGGCTAACTTTACCTTAAATAAAAATAAAAACTACTGAGGCTAGAGGGCTGCAATTTGGTATGTTTGATGATTGGGGGTTGGATGGTCAACATATCAATTTGCAGCCCTCTAGACTCAGTAGCCTTTGAGATCTAAGGGGGGACAGAAAAAGTGCGGACAGAATAAAGTGCCGACGGACAGACACAATAGTTTTCTTTTGCAGAAAACTAAAACGAACAGGAAAAGAACAAGAAGCGGAAAAAGCAACAGACATGAGTGTCCAGAACTCAGTCAAAGGTAAACTATTTGATCAAAACAGGAAGACCTCGCCGAGGTGATACTTGCCAGAGCGGTGACGAGGGCGGAGGGGTGGGGGAATCATAAGAAGTTCAAAACATAATTTCTATACCGATATGCTGGCGTTTTACAAGTGAGGTGAAGCATGTTTATCTAACAAAATCTGTCCTGTTTTTAATCCTCTTCCAAATGGTCCCATCCGGATATACTAAACTTACGTCAATTTAAGCCATTTAATTTCGCACTTTATAGTTTTAACAAGAATTTAATAAATGAATAAAAATAAACAAATAAATACAGAGCAACCCTTCCTATATGAATACCACAAAGCTTCTTAAATACTTGAAGACATAGATATAAAACTTTGCACATTAGTTCTTAAGTATCTCAAGGCAACACAAGAACACTCAGTACAGGAAAATAATAAGAAAAATAAAGAGAAAGATAAAGAGAAACAACAAACTTTCGGTGTTGGAGTCGTACCTAGACATTACATTCCTACAAAACAGCGGATCCGATTTCAAAACCCACAGACCTGAAATCTGAGATAAGGACTCCCCCACGGGATAGCATCAGAAGACATCTGAATAATTATTTGCTCAAAATGGTTAGTATATGTAAACACATATACGCATATAGTTACATGACACACAAGTATGTGCTAAATTATTAACACAAAAATCGTATGCCACTGTTAACAATTTTCGTGTTGTTAACTGCATTTTTGTGTGTTTATATATCCAGAGACCCTTCATAAGTTCAATATCATAAACCAACAAGAACCGGTCGCATTTTCACTATTTTTTTTATATAAACTTTCACAGTGAGTTAATAAGCTGATCATCCCCTTAGGGCGTTTGTGCCGTCAGTGCAACTCGTGCAGGACACTGTAGGCATTACTTAAGGTTCCTTGCAGCTTGCCTTCGGCCCCTAACTGCAACCCCTTTCGTTCCTTTTACTGTACCTCCTTTCATATTCTCATTCTCCAGTCTTACTTTCCACCCTCTCCTAACAATTGATTCAGAGTGAAACTGTGAGCTTTTCCTCTTGTTACACCTTTTAAACTTCTGTCATTTTCCGTTTCAGCGCTGAATGACCTCACTGGTCCCAGTGCTTGGCCTTTGGCCTAAATTCTGTATTCAATTCAATAAGATGATCATCTTAAATGCATCTCAACTAGACTAGAGCTTTTAACAAAGAATAACCTTTACTTGATAAATTCCTCTCTCCGTCTTCTCAGAAATGTGTCTGATCAACATTCAAGACGCTATTTATTACTTGATAACAATCCTACCGCTTCACATCATGCAGTGGGTTTCAGTGAAACCAGACATCCGTCGCACGTGCACTGTTTTTGGCAGTAAGCGTTTGAAGCGCTGTCAATTGCAGATTCAAATCTAAAAGGTCCTGTCAGGCGATGCAGGAAAACAATCTGTCATGTTTTCACTGCATTCTGGAAATGTGATTTAAATTGAGTACAAACGTTGACAACTGACCAGAAGCATATGCATATGTATATGAATATACATACATACATGCTATCTACAAACATACATACACAAACATATTTAAATATATAATTTATACAATGTAACATAAATGTATACATATATAGACAATGTGTGTATATATATATATATATATATATATATATATATATATATATATATATATATATATATATATATATCTCTATATATAATACATTACAATAATTCAATTGAGTTCAAAGCGCATGGATTTCACACGAAGAGGCAGATTCCACATAACAGCCATGACTGTTATATCAGCATAAGACAATAAAATATAGGTGTATTGCAATAAAAAACGATTTTGGGCTTTGTAAATTCCTTGAATACCAGAAGACAGACATTCAGATGATGATAAAGATTTTAATTCTATCTGCAGAGAAACTGAATATTCACAACATCATTACCATAAATAAGAACTGACAATTTATTAACGGCATTCTATAAGAGATAGATAATATCGTTAAGTTGCTTCACACCCAAAAATATGAAAGTAAAATCATTCAGATGACTTGAATAAATTTATATCACAAATATTACCCACTCCAGCGAAAGAAAGCAACGGAGCAAGTAACAATTACACTGATGTAGGTGATTCCAGCCTCAGCCTTGGTTTAATAGAATAGAATATAAACATTAGGTGAATGGCCAAGCGCCAGGTCCTGTGAGGTCATTCAGCGCTGAAACGGAAAATTGAGAGTTGAGGAGGTCTGACAGGTGTAACAGGAGGAAAACCTTGCAGTTGCACTAGGGATCAATTGTTAGCAGAGGGTGGAAAGTAAGATGGAAGAAAGAGAATATGAACGGAAGTACAGTAAAAGGAATAAAAGGGGTTGCTGCTAGGGGCCGAAGAGACGCTACAAATAACCTAAAGTAGCCTAATGCCTACGGGGCACCGCATGAGGTGCACTGACGGGAGCCCCCAAGGGGGCAATGGTTTAATTGGGAAAGGATAATATCTCCATCTGAATTACACAGGGATGACATTGGCACAGAAAGCAGTACTACAAGCAACGCCACATGGGTTCTCATAGTCAAAGAACCCGATACTAAAGTGCACGCCCACTTGAGTGAACACATGCTGGTTACACTTATCTACTTACGCATTCATGTGCACCCTGACCTCCATTTGGTTGTTTAATCAGCATAAATAAACTATTTGCTTGTACGTCTGATCACATACACCCTTAGCAGTCATTAGTCTCTGACCTCTACATGCATATTAAATTTGTGTGCATAACTAGAAGCCATTTTAATCAGATATATATATATATATATATATATATATATATATATATATATATATATATATATATATATATAAATATATATGTATCTGTATATGTGTATGTATGTATGTATATAAATCTTAATACTTGAGCATAACACAGGCAAATACCTATCATGGTACTGTAAAGACAAACCGTCTACTAGCCGTTACGGACCGCATAAAGCCAGTTCAACCGATAAAAACAACATCTAATTGACTATTCATTCACGTACGCCACTATCAACTACTTGAGCGTTATCTAGCAGCACAAAATAATCTTCTCCCTCATATATTCTCATTCACCCTTAATAACGGCTTGTATCAGCCATTTATATGTCAGAGCCGTGGGCTTCCATTTACGTCCACAAAAAAAAAAAAACCCTACGACCTACATCGGACCAGAATATTAAAAAACGCTTCTTTGTTTTAGAAGTGAGTCACAAAACGCTAAGCTGTGAAATTTAGGGCAGTTTTCTTTCACGGCAGACAAAGCAAGCCGCATTTATCATCCGTGACGCGGACAACAAAATACGTTTTTGCATCGTGCGTTCAACTCGAGTTGTGTCCTACTGTTTCATTTTACCTTACGTTGTTTATCATCTTTTCTTGGAAGTCTTTTTTTCCTCAAGATGTTATTTATCGTCTTTTTTTGGGGGGGATTTCGTTTTCCCTCAATTTGCCAAGTATCCGGTTTTAGCTCTGACTGGAGAAGGAGATTATTAACGTTCCTTTTACTCACTGGAGAAGACAGAGATTACTCAAGATACAATATAAATACAAAAGAATGATGAATATATTAAAGAAACCCAATGATCACCGCACCTCTCTCTCTCTCTCTCTCTCTCTCATTTCTTTCATGATACTGAAATCACATGCAACCAAGTTTGTCAACCTTTCCCGAGGACACAGAGTGAACCGCAGTCTCGAACTCAATAAGACTAATTCTAATGGACCTGAGAGGGCATTTACCCTTTTAGGTTCTCCCTGTTGTCAAGGACAGAGCCAGACAGCAATCTTCTGGAAGAAGAAGAAGAAGAAGAAGAAGAAGAAGAAGAAGAAGAAGAAGAAGATGGAGGAAGATAACACAACGACGACAAATACCACTGAAGTTACTTCAAACAAAATGATACATTACGCGAAAGAAAAATAACTTATCTGTCTATGTAACTTACATATGTAAACAAATACACTATTTATATATATATATATATATATATATATATATATATATATATATATATATATATATATATATATATATATATATATATATATACATACACATACATATATATATATATATATATATATATATATATATATATATATACATATAGTAACCCATATACATCTGAAAAAACAATGCCCGTTCATATGGGGTTTGTTCTTGTAGATACATTCCGTTAGCTTACAGTATGTGTAAAAAAAACAGCACAATCATTTATTTACTTTGAATAAAAGAAACCAACATAACTTACATTTCTC
>NC_089793.1:13922823-14097823 GCF_040412425.1 Macrobrachium rosenbergii | reverse complement strand
AAAAAATAAAGAAAATATAACGGAAAGAGCCAACATTTATCGAAATACATACAGAGCAAGAAAATATACAAAAAATAAGGAAGGACACGAAGTTAAGGCAAAACATGCCCTCTTAAAGCAACGGCTGAAATAATCATCCTAAGCTGGCGCGCAGAGAGTCGAAACCGGATGTTACAGAGCGAAATTCCCCCGATCTCAATCGACTGAGGTCGCGTAGTTTATTTGGCACAAGTGCCTGTTTCACATCCTGTAATACAACTGCCAGTTCTCAGTCCAGCAGAGGCAAACGTCTGCTTCCCGCTGTCTAGTAGCAACGTTTGCATTCAGTCGAGTAGTATGTGTGCTTCGTTTCCTGCCGGGCAGCAATGGCTATTGTTACTGCTGTGCAATACTAGTGTTTATTTCCCTACTATTACTACCGTAGAGTTTGTTCCTACACGTGTAAACTATCGACTGTTCTTCGATGCGATGTGCAAGTTTTTGTTTCCTGTTGAGAATATCTGAGATACTAATATATGATAAACTAACTTCTCTCATTTAGTTTTTACACCATAATGGGAATAAATATTTAGCTGTGTGACTGTTCACACCATAATGGGAATAAATATTTAGCCGTGTGACTTTTTTCTAAGATCGGTTGGTTTCCCCTCAATTTCCTATTACCTTCTTTCTTCCAAAGAAATTCCATCGCTGCCATCAGAGTTAGGACTCATTCCCACCCCTAACCCCCTTTTCTCGTTTATTGTTTATAACGCTTCTCTTATACGCATAAAAACAAAACTCGTGCACTAACGTAAAAAAAAAAATTAGAAAAATATAAAAGTTACTATTCAAAATTGCTCGTGAGTTATTCTTCATGATTAAAGCTACACAACAAAATCAAAGTATGATGACATTATTATTATTATTATTATTATTATTATTATTATTATTATTATTATTATTATTATTTGCACAATTCTCTGTTCTGGAAGCAATTTCATACTGGTACTAGTTTTGTAAAGAAAATTAAAAAATTACAATATTACCCAACAGACAGTATGTCAATGCATGATATTTCCTCTCGCCCTCACATACTGCAGAAATTATTCTCTGGGCCTTGCACTGCAGCGTCCACTGAATAAAATGTCCGTTCAACCTCCGAATAAAAAGTCCCAAGAAAGTTTACATTCTGAAACACACAGCAGCCACAGCTGCATTAAGCTCTGGTAATTATCCCTCAGATCAGTTCCCTGTCATTCCAACTAGTTGGCTGGAAGTCTGAACAACGTCTTTCCTGAGACTGGCTATGGCAGAAGTGATGCCCCCCTATCCCCCCCCAACCCCCGTCCTTTCTAACAAGATCTGCTGCGGACCCCCAAAACAAATGCGCCTTTAAAACAAGCTAAACACGTCCCCAAACCAACTAGAATTCATGTCTTGGTTCCATCTCCAAAATATCCTTGCAGACGTTAAAAAAAAAACACTAAAATACTCACGAATTTCTCTGTTCCCCCACACCAGTCTCCACACTGAATGGAATGTTATTCCCACATTATTTGGGGAGGAAAAACTGGTCGAGACGGAATAATGCAAAGTAGTAGTCACGACGAAGCTCAAGGGAAAAAATCGCGAAACAATCCAAATACGAAAACAACTAATGGTATCTCTTCCATGGTTTTCACTCTCCCGCCCCTTCATCCCCCTACCCCCGATTTCCATTTCCCACAGCCCCTCCCCACCTCTCACATTAAAGGCGGTCCCTTTAAACCAAAGTATAAAAGGGGAAAAAACTAATACAATAAACTTCCGTTGGTGCAGTTCGGCTGTCTGACAAGAAAACGGGGCAAGAGCGAAAGACAAAAGAATTTAACCATTTCTTGCTTCGCAACAACTACGCAATAATTCCACGAGACTGCCCGAGTCGACGAAGGCAGATGCTGCAACGGAAAGTGAAAAGACTGATACAAAGGGGAAGAGGAAAATACGAGAGGGAAAATACGAGAGAGAAAATTAGAGAGGGAAAACGACCTTGTGATTAAGATTCGCCGAAAGTAAAAGGATGCACACGAGGACAAGCGGATGGAGAGTAAGATGACTTACAAGAACAAAAGGCAGCGAGACATAAAAACAGAAACTAATTGAGAAACGATTATTGAAATTATTAGGAACGAGATCGATCGGATAAAATATGCAAGTAGTGGCATCGTTACGTTCCAGATACCTCATTTGTAATTATCGTAAAGGTCTAAGTCAGAGATGACCTTCACAGCCAATCACTTATTCAGCTATCCTGTATGTACCTATGATATGCATGACGCACTAGTTTCGCATATACACACTTTCGTAAAAGTTATATATATATATATATATTATATATATATATATATATATATATATATATATATATATATATATATATATATATATATATATATATATGTATATATATGTGTATATATATATATATGTATGTGTATTATATATATATATACATACAAACATACACACATATATATACATATATACATACACATCTACAGTGGGATCCACAGGAATAATCTTGATTATAAAGATTAAATGGTTTTGTAAAAATATATACAGAGTTTAAAGCTTTCGCCCATCCTTCCGTGATCTAGTCCACAGATGGACGAAAGCTTTTTAAGCTCTGTATATATTTTTACAAAATACATTTCGTCTTTATAATCAAGATTATTACTGCGGATCCTACTGTAGTTGACTGAGAAGCACGGTACTGTGTTTTATGTCATATATACACTCATATATATATATATATATATATATATATATATATATATATATATATATATATATATATATATATATATATATATATATATAACATATATATATATATATATACATATAAAATATATATAATAGGGACATATAAAATATATAGGGAGAGAGAGACTAAGTCAGCTAATAATTACGCATAAGAAAATGTTTATTAAAGCAGTCAGGTTTCTCATTCATTTTTAGTGATTAGCCTAACAAAAGCATTAGGCAGCGCTATAAATAAACAAACACGCTACCACATTATGCTACACATCAGATTCATGCAAAAAAAAACTGATGAGTCACAGTGCAGTCAGTGATTGCGGTTTTGAAAAACGGAATACACTGACGCAGTGACGGATGAAAAACAATTATGAATAAAAGCATTTTTCGAGGTTTGTGATTTACAAAATGTGTGTATATACATAACTGCAAAAGCGAAAGTGTACTATGAAGGAATCACGATATATATATATATATATATATATATATATATATATATATATATATATATATATATATATATATATATATATATATATGTAGGACTACAAACTTTTACTTTAAACTTGGCCAATCCGAAACCAAAAAAAATCATACACACACACGCGCGCGCGCATAAATAAACCTAAGTGAATATATTCGCCTGAGAACATATTTCCAAAAATTCAAGACAAAGTAACCAATATTAAAAACTATAAATGAATAACGCAATAGGGACAGAAAACTCTTCAGGGGAGGATAAGGGAGAAAACCTAATAACACATGAGAGAGAGAAAAGAGAGAGAGAGAGAGAGAGAGAGAGAGAGAGAGAGAGAGAGAGAGAGAGAGAGAGAGAGAGAGAGGGGGTTAAAATTACGTATGGTAAATAGAGAGGGTGGAGAAAACGAAGCAGCACTGACAGTATCGATCTCCAGTACATTCCTTACCAAAGTCTGGATAAAAAGAAAAAAAAAAGAATAGTTAGGCTTAACTTCTGGATCTAGATGGACGAGACACATGACAGCAACCAATAGGGGGTCATTTACAGAGTCACTGATCAGGTCACTGCAGGTAGGAGAGTGAAGAAGAAAATAAGAATCTATATAACAGAGAAAACGTCCAAAGAATTCGTGCAGAATTCCATAAAATACAATACCATTATCACGCTAATTATCACGAAACTATAGATAAAGGAAAAAAGATCTTGATTGGCAAATTAAATATTTAATGGGCCTACTACTACTACTACTACTACTACTACTACTACTACTTACTACTACTGAGAACAAATGAAAAATTCATATTAGTTTTAAATTCCTTCTTATGCACAAAGCTACTGAAATTCAAAATTACCCACTTTACTTTTCAGACAGCACACTAGTAAAAGAAGCCTCTTCTCTCGTTCTTTTCCCCACCTAAGAGCACAAAAACTGCTTTTATAAATAACACAAAGTAGGAAATAACTAAAAATAATCATGGTAGCCACACACACATATATACAAATGCATAAACATACACAAACAAACACATACTTCTATATATAAATATATTTGTTGGCGTAATCACTTTCTTCATGTTCATCTTTTCAAACCATTCCTTTATCTGACAAAAATCATACCAAGCACAGACAATGACAGTTATAATTAACACTGCAATGACTTATCAAAGCGTCTTATGGTTAGAAATCAGTGATTAAAATCTCCCTCGATGCCAGGCCGTCACGTATGTTCTCATTCAAAGCAAGAATAGAAAGCTTTTCAAAGAAAAAATTCATAATACTCAGTCGCTATTCAACTTGGCAGAGCGTTAAGTTCTATTTTGCTGAAGGAGATATAAATTGATTGCGACAACCAAAGCCTTCTCTCTCTCTCTCTCTCTCTCTCTCTCTCTCTCTCTCTCTCTCTCTCTCTCTCTCTCTCTCCTGATATATTTCATACTGGGTTGAAGCCAGTTGCCATGGGTATAGCAAAGACTGGTCTCGGTGAAAAAAAAAATCGACAAATTATCATCTGAATCATAGCTTCAAACTGTATAAACATTTTCTACATGAAAGTCGAGCAGAAACAAAGGTATAAGATCTATATTGTAACTATCCCAGTAACTTAATGTGTGCAGTTAACTGAGAACAATAGCGGGCTGTTTGCTTACAAAGAAATCTTGAGTCCTTACGAGAACACGAGAGTTAAGGATAATATTCAATCCAAAAATAAAAGAACCCCAATTGTTTTCTTTTAATCATACGCCTTAATAAACACTCACCATATACGTTTTCGAGGCATTTCGGCTAATCTCACTTTTTCATACACATCGCAAACCCTCTTTTGTTCATACCTGAAAGAGAAACAGAATTGCTGTATATTAGATTACATGGGTTTGACATAACTCAAAACAAAATAAGAAATATAAATGACTGACATAACTCAAAACAAAATAAGAAATATACATGACTGACATAACTCAAAACAAAATAAGGAATATAAATGACTGACATAACTCAAAACAAAATAAGAAATATAAATGAAATTTGCACTAACAAATATTTACCGATAATGCTAATAATATAAGAATGTCGTGACAACAAGCCCTGACCGTCACGTACGGTCAAGTAGCTCGGATCAAGACACCTTCACTCTGCATACCATTACTATAATGTAGTGGGTAGTGATAAGAGAAGTTGGCACAAGGCCCTGGCTCGACGAACGGCAAGTCTAAAAGTAGTATTCATTATCCGCAGATGACGTCTTATTGTCAAGAGATAATTAATGATTTCGTTTCAAGTCTCCGACCACATACATGTCTTGGGTGACTGATTTAAATAGCATTTCCATCCTCATTAAAACGGTCGTAATTCAAGTTTTGCTCTTTATGGGGTTAGTCCCCAAGCCTCTCGGCTTTTGCATTTTCCGCCTAAACTCCCATCTGGTCTTAATCTTCATCTATGCCCTTATTCCATAAATTCTTGGGCCTTTCTCTAGGTCTTCCTCCTGCTACTTTCATATCTATCACTTTTCTGACTAACTATTTCTCGCCCCTTCTCTCCCCATGTCCAAACCATCTCTATCTTTAAGACCTGTTTATTTTCCGGTTGCTGGATACCACATCTTCCCGCACCTGCCTCAATATATAATGTAATCATCTTCCCACTGCACTCTGGCCATAATCTTAACATTCTAATAAGCATACCTTTACAAAACTTTCTCCATTTTCTTTGCGACTGACTAAGTCCCTGCTGCACAGAGTAGCACAAGCATTAAGCATGCGTCGTATGCTTTTGCTTGGCTTACTAATGGGATACATCACTTACGAGTGGTCAAGCAATCTCTTTTCAGTCAGCCTAAAGTAGGTTTGTTAATTGAAAAACACTGGAGACACAGTACATTACCAAACGTTGACGTCCACGCATTACTGATAAGAATGAGCAAAACAGTAAGAAAAAAAAATTATGTAGCTATTAATAACACGGCTTTTCCCGAATGAAAGAAATATTTCTATTCAACTTGATGATATGAACTCAGAATTATCTGAGAATAATAATTTTCAATGACATTCATATCTTTTTATTACCAAGGCCTTTCATTCTATATACCCTAAGGGTACAATACTAAAAACTCTTGCTATAATAACAATAATCTGAACTTCACTGTCCCATCACCCCTATACGGTCCAGTAATATTGCACAATTAGTGCATAAATATTCTAACCGAGACCAATGTGCTTCCGGCAAAATAT
Source organism: Macrobrachium rosenbergii (assembly GCF_040412425.1). Classification (NCBI taxonomy): domain Eukaryota; kingdom Metazoa; phylum Arthropoda; class Malacostraca; order Decapoda; family Palaemonidae; genus Macrobrachium; species Macrobrachium rosenbergii. Next base: position 14,091,334 of record NC_089793.1, on the reverse strand, counting down.
AAATACATCTGTCGTTGGGTTGACATCTATATAGCATGAGGAACATTTTAGTGAGATTTCAAGTCGGTGCTATTTTCAACAACTCCTCAAGCCAAAGAACTCCTTCTAAACATTCTGGAAACAAGAAAAATTTTTAATGCAACAAAAACAACTCATTAAACAGACAACAGAAACATGATGCATTGTACTCAATCATTCTAGCGCATTCAGAACCCTAAAATAAGAAGCCTCTTTTAGAGACTTTTTCTCGCTTCATGAATCCATAAGCATTGTCTCGGATCTCCTACAACAGATAGTTTCCGGCATCATCATCATCACCATCTACAACACTAACCTCATCATCACCACCTCCTCTGGGTGTGTCTACTCCCAAAACCTCCTCCAATTCGTTCCATTAGCGTCTCGCCATTTCCCCTAAAACGATAATGGTGGCTAATGGCTTCTAATGGTAGTTCATGGTAGAAGGAGGACTGAAGACGAAGAGGAAGAAGAAAGGAGGGCTTGGCCCAATGATGATGATGATGATGATGATAGGCGCAGGTGGCAGAGACGAAGTGGAAACAAAAGACGGAACGGAGAGACGGAGGAAGATCTCTTTAAGAAGTAATAATACGAGAGGGATGGTTATAGTGACTCGTAGACCTTTAATTCTTGTCGCATTTGTTTACATACAATATTCCCAGTTTCTGACTCAACGCGATGCTCCTTCCCCAACAAACCCTTCTAAGCCCATCCCCAATACTTTCCACCTCCAGCTAGCATTGTTATGAGGTGGCGTAATCCGGATGGGGGTTTTAACATAAAGCCCACATCCGCATCAAATTATCTTATCAGAGAAAGAAAGGAACAATCCCTAGTTTCTCCGTGGGGAAATGATGGAAAGTGAAGCATACGCGTCGAAGGAGTCTTCATATACAATATGAGCTGGAATACTATAGTCTGCCATCTCTACACACAAAAGCGTAAATGGTCCAAGGATAGGTTGTATTCTATTGGTCTATCAAACAAAAGTTAGAAATTATGAGTTAAAATTTTCTAATTTCTTTCATATAACTTTGCTCTCTCTCTCTCTCTCTCTCTCTCTCTCTCTCTCTCTCTCTCTCTCTCCAGAGATCGATTGATCCTTTCCCAATTTCTGAAAACCATAAAATTAAAAGCAAACGTATTTCTCTAATTTCTTTCATATAACATCTCTCTCTCTCTCTCTCTCTCTCTCTCTCTCTCTCTCTCTCTCTCTCTCTCTCTCTCTCTCTCTCTCTCTCTCTCCAGAGATCAACTGATCCTATTCCAATTTCTGAAAAGACAAGTGACCTTTCAGGAACCTTTCAAAAGCCTGGAATACGTGGATCAAAGCCCACGAAGATGAAACTCACGGAACATCTTTACCCAGAAAGACCACTTGGAAGGACCCACAGTCCACGCAATAGAATTCTCTTGTTATTCAGATTTTCATTTTATAAAAATTGAAAATTGTCGTTTCCTTAAAATTCATTAACAAAATTGCAAAAATTTTCTCCATTTCACATAGTTTTAATAAGTGTAATGTTAAAAAAAAAGCCTATTACAGTTTATTTGTCAACTCCAGTTAGATGTTCAATGCTTTGCAATTATATGACAAAATAAAAAAAAAACTTTTTTGAGGGAGAACGAGATAAATCAATTCTACTAAATATCAAGGACAAGTCTTCGTTACAAAAAACAAAAAAAAAATGTCCTATGATTGAAGTTCATCAACATCAATCACGCCTCGGCTGCCTTGACGAACCAAAATGAATTATGCCATCATCATTTCATTAGGCGGATAAACTGCACGGCACCAAATCTAATTAAATAAAAGTTACGAGCTAGCGAGTGTGATACATGGGATCAGTCAATTATGCATCAGACACATAATGAAAAAATAGTGTCGCCTGGTTATAAATATTGTCTTCTACAACCTACAACAAAACAGTTGGGAACTATACTATATAAAACACACTTTCTCATAGACAACAATTTATGAATCGTTATTCAAAGCGAGCGATAAATAAACTTCTAAAAATCTTGAAAAACTAAATAGATTTAATATAATGATACTGCACCTCATGATTTTGGCGCACAAAACCAAATACTAACGTAATCTATGTAAAAGGCGAACCTTTCAATTTTTTTTTTTTTTTAACACTGATACCTTCGCAAACTGCTGCTCAATCACTGTAGCTTCACACGCTTTCCACAGTCCATGACGATGTTTCTATACTGAAATCACAGAGAGAGAGAGAGAGAGAGAGAGAGAGAGAGAGAGAGAGAGAGAGAGAGAGAGAGAGAGAGAGAGAGATCCATGTACCATCTTTGAAGAGCAAAACTGGGCAACTAGCTTACATCGCAATAAAGAATTAAAAAGATTTTGCAATTTTTTCGGCTAAACCTGGAACTTCCCTTGAAACCTGACACATTTTTAGGTGAAGATAAAACAGAGTTCAAACCATTTCAGAGGACACAAGGCTAGTAGAATATGTCAGTTTTTAAATGTATAAGGAAAACTGACAAAGACACCAGAAAAAAAAGAAGTCACGGACTCGCCGTCCAGAACAACAGCACAAAAGAGAACAGCGGGCATTTTGTGTTCCTTTGTCCGAATTTCAAAGCACACACACAAAACACAGGCAACATATAAAACAACAACATATATAGGAATCCTTGGAAAGGACGAGTCGTCCATCTATACTAGGGTACGAACCATCCAGTGCAGCTCCGCACAAGTTTGCTCAGGAGGAGGCGTCAAGAAACGAGAGAGAGAGAGAGAGAGAGAGAGAGAGAGAGAGAGAGAGAGAGAGAGAGAGTCAGTCGAAGCTGAGGTAACCTGGCTGGTAAGACAGCGAGATGTTGTAAGGGGGACGGGGGGAAGGAGGGCCAATATTTAGTAGGAGAGAGGGGTCAAAGAAAAGAAGCTAACCGGCAACTCGACCCTGAGTGCACATGCACCAGCACCGTGTCGATGCCATTGCCCCGTCGTTGTTTCTTCCTTCTCTCTCTCTCTCTCTCTCTCTCTCTCTCTCTTTTTACATCTGGAACAACCGTTGTCCGCATCATGTCATGACCTCTGCAGATAATTCTGCACAAACGGTTCCAACAGAGCAGGAGGGAAATGTCACAAGGATTTTTCAACTCGGGAATACTTTATACCGACATCATAATCGTGGCCTTCCTAAGGTATGCATTTACTTGGGGACGTATAAATGAACAATGCAACGTGGCAAGAGAAGACTGGAACCGGGAGAGCTGACGTGGCGCACAAATAAAAGGAAAATGAGAAATTAAAGACCCTCCGAACACAAGACATTACATGGATTTTACAATGCGAGGAATAAAGTAAAAATCATGATCACTGAGGTAATGAATAAAAAAAAATGACAAGAAAAGAACATAAAGTACACAAACGAATACCAACAATCATATTAACTTCAGAGAAAAAGGAACAAAGTGACGGAGCTCGGTTCTTCTGAGCTCACCTGCCATTATGCCGCCCATGAAAAAGACCAAGTGGGTTCGTTCACTTACACCTACCTTTACATGTCAGCTGATATCCCCCTTCTGAACGTAATGCAGCCTAAAACAGCCATGCAGAATGACAGTACACTCCGACAAAAATCAAGAAAACTACTTTTATTTATGGTTCATGACATATTTCATTTGCAAAGAGTTGATACATGAAAGTAATGTATGGTAAATGCAAAATATCTACAAATGACCTTTCCTGGAGCCCTACTGAGTATAGGCGCGAGCGCGCACAGCTGATGCTCGCTAAGACCAGCTGAACACACAGAACAAAGACTCACATTCCGGACACAGCCACCCGAGACAAAGACTATCAAGTAGTTCCTCGGAAAAAAAAAAAAACACAAATATCCCGAGAGACAGGATAAAATTACCATAATCCACTAATGGATGAAATCAGACACCATAAGAGAACGAATTTTTAACAGAGAGAAGGTAAGAAGATCTCTACGCAAAGAGAATATAATTGGAACTTATGGGTTTTCGAAATCAGGGCGAGCAATTACCAAACAATTATTGGAAACAAAGAAGCAAGGACATTCGAAAATTCGCATCCAATCACCACAGAAACGAACTTCATGTAACACAGTTTAAATATATTTAGCAACTACATCAATGAAAATAACAGCACAAAGAACAAAAATCTAGTTATATACAAGACCTTAAGGCTATTTCCTACGTACGCTGGACATTAGCCTTGCCTCGGTTTTAGTGCAAGGACTTCGCAACTTGTCAAGAAATAAAAGCTACGTTTACTTTGGAAAATACGAATATCAACCTAACAGATCTCATTCACAGTCACGCATATACGCGTGACTTTTTTACACTCACAAACATTAAGCCCCAAAGTCCTCGTTCACATCAAATTCACTATACCTTGGGAATAACTTACGCCCAGGGAGAACTGTGTAAGCGCTTCTAACCCAAAATGCATAGGTAAGAATCGTGGCCGTGGCAGATGCACTTGCCTTATACAATTTCCTTTGGATTTGAGTGAATTCTACACTCAAGGGATATTTTTTGGCTTAATATTTTAATGTGTGTATGTATGTATTGTATGTATAAATGTACACGTAAATGTATATATATATATATATATATATATATATATATATATATATATATATAGATAGAATAGATAGATAGATAGATAGATAGATAGATAGATAGATAGATAGATAGATAGATAGATATAGATAGATAGATAGATATACAGTATATAATATACATATATATACATACATATATGTGTATATATATACATAAATATATATATTCCAGGCAAAATAGGTATAAGGCATTCAAGCAGTGACTGCTTGCTGTACCTCTAACCATAGACACCAAGATTAAAACCGATATAATAAAAAAATAATAATATTTTAGTGGCAACTCCAAGGATACATCGTAAGCTAAGGCTCCGCGTCCTACTTGACCTAGACACCTTCCTCCTTTCCTTAAATACAAGGCCGAGGTATCCTTATCATTTGTGCAACTACTATCCTTTCTGATATCAACATTATTAATAACTATCTACAAATATCATCTAATTTGTAGATGGCTACGTTTGTGCTATCTAGCTCCAGATAATTAAGGAATGTTGTGAAACGCGTCTCTTTGTGACCGATCATAACATATACAATAAATATCAGTTCCACATTTTTTTTTGGGGGGTGATGGGTTGGGGGGGGAGAGGAATAATATAACCCCATCAAATACGTACAGTACGTGAGAACATTCTTTTCAATCATTTACGACGCTAAACCACGATAACCTAACTTTGCCTATAAACTTGAGCTGCAATGCACATGAAAATTATTACCGGATGCGAGGTCTCGAGGGAGAGGTAAAAGAAGGGAGAATGCGTCAATAAAACATACTTGATGCGCAATAAAAGATTTTACTGATGAATGCGGAATCTCTCGCCCCCCCCCCCACCCATGCAATGAGAAACAATAACAAACACGAGAATTCGGCAAAAGGGACGGACGACTTTGAAAAACCAGCTCTGATCGACAGATTTGTCATCAGCATAAACTTGTGGCACACTGACAACAGGTAATATGATGATAAGGCCAAAAAATACCCACTAAATAATTAACGCATACCTCATAAAACTATGTTCATTCATCAATACATAAGCAATCAATGAATGTCTTTTACTGTAATCAAGCAGTACACTATAAGGTAAAAGTAAGAATTCTTTCATGTGACTTGAAAAACACGAAGGAATAAAGATAATTCAAACTGCCCCGTCACAAAAAGGTAGCATATCAAGTAGCTATGTGGCTAAAATAGACTTCTTATCATTCCGGCCCCAACGGAAGTGGCTTAGGCCCAGGCAAACATTTACAGCTAGTAGAGATAAAAAAAAAAATAACATTATCAATGGCTACCGAGCTAAAGTGCACTGATAAATCAACTTAGCAACCTAAAGCAATTTAATTTTGCACTGCGTCACGACAGGAATAAAGTATAACGAAGTTAAGGGGGAACCAAACACTTGCGGAAAGAGTATACTTTGAGATTTCAAGTCACTGTTTTGGCCTCATTAAACAGAGGTGATGTGATTACGTGGACACATTTAAATCTGATGCGAAGACGTATCTACTCACAAACAGTTATGACACGAAGAGCCGAGTAACTAAAAAAAAAAAATCGGAGCTCGCTTGATGAACCGAGGGCCGATAAGATGGCCTTGGAAAAATAAACCCATATAAGATGACGAAGAAAAGGTTCAATATCTGTAATTGAAATCACATATTTCAATGCCTAAATTATTAGGCCTGCAGTCAAAATATAACATACTATGTTCCATGCACGCAAAGCTCTAAACCACATATCTGACATGAACGCGACAGAAGACACGAACGTATTAACTACAATGACCATCATGAAAATCTCAAGTGGAGTCCAAATTTGCTGTGAAAACATCCAGCATTTTTACCATAAAGTAAAAGAACCCTAATTAGCTTCAGTCCTTTGCTTTCCTTTGAAACGGCAAACATGACCTCATTCCAAGAAGACCCTCCTGCAAGGAGAGAGAGAGAGAGAGAGAGAGAGAGAGAGAGAGAGAGAGAGAGAGAGAGAGAGAGAGAGAGAAATTTCCTTATCCAAAGTTTAAAACAAAACTCAACAGGAAATTCGTCACGCACCACACAGACACTCGTGAGTATGCATGAACACACAAGTCAAGTAAAATATAAATACTGATAACTGAAAAGGATACTAAAGTTCTTCAAAAGCAAAACATTACAATTAAAACGAAACGCATGCCAGCTCTCTCATATGCAAAACGCCATTAATCATCTGTTATAATATTTATAATATAAGACCCAAGTCGTGGGTCCTGTTCGGCAACGTCCCCGAACACCGATAAATCAATACTTTTAAATGAGAACCTGCATGTCGTAAGGATATAAAAAAAAACATAAATAATGGCCTCTTTAATAATAATGATAATACCGAGGCCAAGCGTCTTCCATCCTTTGTGTATTCCGTCTTATCGACAATTTTTGAAAAGGTCAGACTTGTCAGCACAACAAAACCCCGCTCGACTGACATGCTTTAACCAAAAGATCACGAACAACACAGCCGAGTTTAATTTCCAAAGGTCAAAGAAACACTCCTGTGCATAATCTTAATTTTTTTAAGCAATGGTTTAATATATAACAAACTCGCAGCCATGTAAACTATGTAACCATCCTTTCTCACTTGTACTGCATCAGTTAATGGTACTAAGTACAAGAAGCCAGTTTCTTGTCGTTTTTCTATAAAATAAAAATAACAACACTAAATACGAGGGAACCTGAAAAACAATTCTGTTTAACTGAACTAAAAGAAAGTTGAAGGTTACTTTCTGTACTTTTTTTGTGTTTAACGTGGTGTCCGAGGCATGTCAATCAAACCATGCCATGTGGGATCTCCCAAATGTCTAAATCTCTTAAATTCAAATTCTGGTAATGAATTATACCTCACAAGTAAAATTCAAACTCAAAACCGCTCAACCGCTACGTCAGGTTGAGAGTTTTCCTATCTCAAAAAATCACTTACTTTGATGAAGAGGAAACCATCATCGGCGCATGTAAACTTTCTAACATATAAAGCGAGTTATCAAAACTTTGCGAATGCGCAAAGTAACAATATGGATTGCTAATAATAATTCTGGAAATAACATATTTATTTATTCCTACAAAACAAGTCTGAGTCTATTTCATTATTCCAAAAGCATCAAATCATTGAACCACATCGACAATTGTCAAAAAGAATTCCCCTTTTTGGGGGGAGGGAATTTATTACTTTAAAGACTAATATGGATGGGTGGTACCTAATTTTCTAAGCAATGCCGTCCGCATCACCAATCCAAACCAGGTCTAGCGCCATTTATCTCTTCCTCGACCCTTAGAAGGTCTTTTCTCGTTTGGTTACCCTATGGGCTTTAGCCCTTAGCGAAAGAACTTGACTTGGGAACCTAGAGTCGGCCATTAAGCACAAGCATGCCAAAGTCCGTGAAAATTCAATTTCTTTAGAATGAAATCCAAAAGCATAAATACTATTGACTTTGAATATGGCACAAACAATTTAGCATGCACACATAAAAAAGAAACAAAATAAATGGACCAATATCCCAAAGAACTACATATTTCCCAAGGCTATATTTATAATCACATTTTGGACTAACACACCCACAAGAGTTCATCATCCACGCATCTTAATTCCAGCTAGAAAACTCGAGAACAAGAAAAAAAAAAGAAGTAAAGGAAGACTGAAGCTTTCGAGTAGGACTTGCCCCACAGGTCAAAGAATGCCAGTGAGCGAAATCAATTGCAAACCTAATACAAGGAACTTTCAACTATGAAAGTAGGCCAGTTACCCAAATGGGCAAACTATCGGGCTCACCGAAGACCCCCAAACTTTAAACTTTAGCGAGATATCTATAAAATAATGGTATCCAAAACATTCAAAAGTTTAGTTGGACTATTTTCCACGCTAAATTGTTCATTGCAGGATACGGTATCATCAGGTCCTGTGCAAAGATATAAATTTCAAAAACTGTTTGTTTTCGGTATGGATATTTTCTCTCCTATTTCATCGTCTTTTAAAGACTATTTTAGAAGCTGCTGGCATTAGGGAAAGTTCTTAGTCAGCCAAATTAAAAACTTACAGTGTCCCTGTTAAACTTACCTCACTGTATTGTATACCATGCTCTGACCTTCTTTGCAGTAAAAGTACAATTCTAAAGAGATACAAAAAATTTACTTCGCATGAAATAAAAAAAAAAAATGTACATATATCTGGAAATGTCAAAAGAAAGCCTTTCTTGTCCACAAAGACAAAACGCACAGAAAAACTCGGTGCGTCCGTACCGGTGGGAAACAAAAGACCGGAATAACAAAAGGGTACGGAATCAGCCGTTCATTTGTTTACGCAGCATCCAAAACTAAACACCCCACCAGCTGCACATATCCTGCACAAGTCGCCACCGTGCGGGGGTGACAAATGACTCACTTGGCATCTGGCGGCAGATTTACATAACAGCCGTCTATAACGACTCTCGTGCAGACACGCGCAAGCGCCTGCTTCCTATACTCATATGAACTACCTCTGGATATTCAAAGTAAAAGGCGACATGAATAAAAGAACAAAACAAAAAAATCTAGGTCAAATGCCGAGCTCTTGAGAATTTCAGTAGAGACCTTCCTTCGAGCACTGAAGTGATTAGACCAGAACTCGGTTCCTTAGGCATCATTCAACATACCTGGCAATTTCTCTCCCAGGAACTCCATTTAACTTCAGATTTAATGAAGTGAGGAATAACTGAAATCCTTTAGAAGGTGAATAAGATTCACGTGGTGTGAATATTGCAATCACTAACGCAAACAGAACTCTATACAGTGTTTTATGGTTAAAAGATCCACAATTGCATAACATTATGTATATTTGTTATTAAAACAACAGGAACATTCACGTTTTCCAATATGCCTCTTCAGCAGCTATATTCATATGTATATACAATACGAAGCTTGTAATTACAGTAATCATTGCCTAACCCAACGAACTTGGGAAAATGTAATGTTTACACCCTTGTTGCATGTAAATATGTTCGTCATTCAACAATATACCTCATGAACAGCTCAACAGATACTGACGCAACTTTGTAAATACACTCATTGTCTGACCCCCTTAGATGATTCATTTCTGTGGATATCGATGATGTTAAGAATCTGAGATTTAAGAGAGAGAGAGAGAGAGAGAGAGAGAGAGAGAGAGAGAAACTAGACTTTCTGATGCGCTTTCAAGCTTTTAAGACACGACTCTCACCAAAGCAACTGTGTATATGTATGCAATGTATGCAACAATCGTAAGCGGAAGTGCAGTACGTGACTTACACATGCAATCAAGCGAAAACTTTTACAAATGCAATAAAAATGCACTGAATTAAGGAAGCAATCACGCATCGTGATTAAGACTTAACTACCCGTCAGTGATTCAGTTCACACGATGCAATCACCCCCCAGTAATTTGTAGCAAGTACCTACACGTTGCACAATGCTACTGCATTATTAAACATGACATCGTTTCGAAGTTAACCAATAAAATTTGACACCACATAAATTAAGGTAAAATCATTCCCAGCAAGCATGAATTATTGCTGTGCACTCATCAATTGTTTCAAAACTTCTTGAACTCTTGTAATCAATCAGTTCTAATGATGGTACTGAAGAAAAAAAGTATGTCAGTATAAATGATGGTATTTTATCAAATAAAGGGAAAAATTAAATTATTGCACAACAGATTTTGTATAAAAAACGTTCACAAAAAAATCCAATCAAATGAGAGTTACGATTGCGCATGAAGACAAAAAGAATCTGATAAATGTAAAGGCGATGATTTCTTAATACGTATATATTACACAACTGACGATACCAGTTCTACGATCACATACTGTATGATTAGAATGTCAACCGTTGACAGGTTAGCCGTGGAAAATTGCCCACTTTTTATTTCACACACACAAAATAAAACAAAAAAGGGATCTGACCAAAATTGAAAATTTTAAAATTCGTGTCGATAACGTTAAGAACCACAATTCGAAAACCTTCAATGAAAATTATATATAAAATATGAGAGAGAGAGAGAGAGAGAGAGAGAGAGAGAGAGAGAGAGAGAGAGAGAGAGAGAGAGAGAGATATGAACAAAATAAAAAATAAAGATTTAACCATTTTTTTATTGAAATGTACTGTAAATTTTTTTAAATACATGTCAATAACGTTAAGAAGCGTAATTCGAATTCTTTTTAATGAAAATCACGTACAGTATGAGAGAGAGAGAGAGAGAGAGAGAGAGAGAGAGAGAGAGAGAGAGAGAGAGAGAGAGAGAGAGAGAGAGAGAGAGCTGTACACCATGTCCACTTCACTTTACAAACCTCTAATGTAACCCTCCAAGAGCCCAGAGGGCTCCTGCCCCCCCTCACACCCCCGACCCCAAACCCCCAACGACTTCTTTTTTACCAGTTTTACAAGGAAAAAAAAGCATAACGGCACGCTAGCTAGCTCCGAGAGTTTCATCATTCAACGTGGCGTTACCACGCTCCACCTCTCTCTCTCTCTCCCTCTCTCTCGCTCTCCTTCAGCGTTCTCAGCCTCCTTTCAGCCTCCTCTCATGCAAGATGCTGATTTTCACTTCAAAAATATTTTTCAAATATTTAACAGTCTGTAAAATATTTGTCATATACATGTGGCGATTTTTCTTAAAATACTATTCAGGATATTTAATAGTTTCCTCCTGCAAAGGTGTCGGTTTGCTAAGTTTACCCGTAAATTAAATTTTGAAAATGAAAATCGAGGAAATCGTGACGTCAAAATAAACCTTGGGTTCATCTTCATGGATCCTCAAAGGCGCCCAGTTCTTGGCTTTTCAGGAACCAGTGCCTCATGTTCACCTTCTCCAAGTCACGCCTCTCTCTCTCTCTCTCTCTCTATCTCTCTCTCACACACACACACACACACACACACACACACACACACATATATATATATATATATATATATATATATATATATATATATATATATATATCTGCTATATATATATATATATATATATATATATATATTATATTATTACTACATAAAATACATACATATATATAGGCCTATATATATATATATACATAATTACTCATTCACTTTAAAAATTTAGATACCCGACAATAATTTTTTTTTAAATATTCAAGATGAGGAATTTGCATCCATCTCCTTTCCATCTAAACAGTGGGGTATATTCGATGGTTATTTTACTGTACTGAGAAAGTTGGAGTATGGTGACTGAAAACTATTTCGGGAAAGCCCAAGATTACAAGTATAAAGTAAGATATTTATGACATACTACAATGCAAAGTGGAAAGTAAAGAAATTGCCAGGTGGGTAGCTGGCTACCATTATTTGCAAAATCCAAGATGACCAGCGAACCGTCATGTTTGCTGACCACACTGATGGTCAAGTTTATGCTTGAGATTACATAAGTTAAAAAAATAATAACTAAGGGCAACAGATGATGACTCCGGGCAATTATTTTGTTAGCCAATTCGTGTGTGGATATATATTATATATATATACATATATATACATATACATATACATATACATATATATATATATATATATATATATATATATATATATATATATATATATATATATATATATATATATATATATATATATATATTATACTTATACAGGACCTCATTGAAACTGGATGGCATCTATCGGAGAAATTTATTCAACGGATACTTGACAATGAGGACTGTTAGTCCTGGAAAGCTTGGAACTTTTTTTAATAAATATCTCTGCCAGATACCATCCAGTTTCAATGAGGTCCTGTTAGCAATTGTATAAATGCACAGAACAATTGTGTATATAAATGATAACATATATAAATATTATATGTATGCATATATATATGTTTTATATATTATATATATATTATATATAAATATACATATATACATATATATAACATATATACATATATATATATATATATATATATATATATATATATATATATATATATATATATATATATATATATGTGTGTGTGTGTGTGAAGCCATATATATACATCACTTTACTATATATAATATATATATATAATACAGAGAGAGAGAGATGAGAGAGATTTATAGAGAGAGAGAGAGAATACAGAGAGATAGAGAGAGAGAGAGAGAGTATATATTATACGTACTGCATCGACTTATCTATGACCTGTTATACTAGAAAGCTTTATACATTATCAATAACAGGCAATATATATATATATATATATATATGTATGATTTTATAATATTTATATATATACAAGACTGGCTGTGTGAACCTTGCCAAACTGTTTGGTGAAGTCATGGGTTAATTTTATGCTATAATATTCTTATATTTTTCATATATATATATATATATCATAAAGATGAATTTTTTTATGTATATTTTCTAACCTGTAAGATGGATGTCGTTATTCTCTTGTGTAACCTAAAAGATGATGAATTTGTTATAAATCTTATTTAACATATATATAGGAATGTTGTTATTCTTTGTATAACATAAAAAGATGGTGAATTTTGTTATCCCTGGCACACTTTACTTCAAACCATAAACAGATGGTACTGCATTTTGTTGGTTCCCTTCAAGACTGGCTGTGTAACCTAAAAGAGAAATGTTTTTATCCCCTTGTCTAACCTAAAAGGTGATGAATTTTGTTATACACTTTTCAACTTTTAAAAGATTTTTTGGAGTTTTGGAACTCACAGAATATTAAACTGTCTAACCTAAAGAGAAATTTTTTATCCCTTGAACCTAAGGTTTTTTGTTATACACTTTTCCATTTTTGTTGAGAGAGAGAGAGACTGTCCAATTTTCCTGAGAGAGACCCATGTTGAGAGAGAGAGAGAGAGAGAGAGAGAGAGAGAGAGAGAGAGAACGAATCAGTACAATCCATCATGCAAATTGGACAAGCAGACTCAATCGCTGCGGCAAAATGAAGTCCCCGAGGAGGAAACGCGAGTGTTTTCGAAGGGGGGGATTTCGATCATCAGGTGGTGACCTTGATTTCAGCAACGGAAACCTAATTAGCCCGTGTTTACGATAACAAAGCCCACTGCTGATGTATGTATCGTTTTGAGCCCTGGATGAAAATGATCGCTGTTTGTTTAGAATCATTCTCGCGGTTTGTTTTCGTTCGTCGGCTTGTTATTACAATTATCATCATCTGTGGCGAGGTCTTGGCATCGGTTCAAGAACGAATGAAGATTTGTGATATCTGCCGTTTCTCTTCGTGATTATTTGAAATCGTCTCTATCATGCTTCACGATTGTCTCAGCAAATCTCTCTCTCTCTCTCTCTCTCTCTCTCTCTCTCCTTACGACGACTAATATCAAAGATAACATCTCTCAAGTATATACCTGCACACACACACATCTCTCTCTCTCTCTCTCTCTCTCTCTCTCTCTCTCTCTCTCTCCTCTCTCCGATTTCTAATATCAAAGATAACATCTACTCTCTCACATATATACTATTATATGCACACTCACATTCTCTCTCTCTCTCTCTCTCTCTCTCTCTCTCTCTCTCTATACATACTAACCCAAATACTTCGGAAAATCATCGTTATCACAATCTTCGTTAATCCTTGGTTCCGTCATGTGAGCGTAATGATGAAAGGCCTGTTTTAGCCTACACCTACGACAGTGTTGCGAAACAGGTGGAAATGCTCCAGTCCCGAGACGGAACGTTCATGTACAATGGCACGGCGTGACTATGGCGTATTTGAAATGCACGCAAGTGGAGATGAAAAATAACTATCACTTTAAAATCACTGAGGACTTTTAAAATGCAAATTCATCATCGCTTACTGCAAACTGTGGAGTTTAAATAATTTCCGAAGGGCAGCTTACTGCTTAATGATACGTGGTTATTCAAAGTAGTCGATGATAGCTTAATCATAAATGCAGTTCCAATAGATATTCGATCTCAGCTGATGCAAGACTGCGATAAATGCAATATTCCTTTGCACAGCTCTCTTTAAATAACTTCACCTTAACTCAAGGTTCTGCTGCTGGGCTCGACATGGCAACTCATACTTTACCACATACGTTCACTGGCACTAAACAACCTCTACCTGGTTTCATGACTTTCGGGGGGAGTTTCTGCCCACATTCCCTCTACGCCACTCTCTGCGGAGCGTTCTTCACGAAACGCCGCACGGTGAATACACAGAGGTTTACAGTCTCATTACAGTCTTCATTTTCCAAACAAACATGCACCCGACACTCATTTTATTCTCCCCAATCCATCACGGTTCCCAGAGAAGCCTTTGTATAATCCCAAGCCCAACTTTTAAACACACACACACACACACACACCCTTCTTACCCGGATCTAACCAAAACAAGGCGTCGTACACATTTTGCGGCATCACTTTCACTAGCCTCTCTCTCTCTCTCTCTCTCTCTCTCTCTCTCTCTCTCTCTCTCTCTCTCTCAGGTACAGACCACAATCCAACAAAGGTGCCACGGTCTTGCCCCAGCCCATCTCCTCCACGAATATCGGACAGAAGACGAGTCAGTGGAAAAACAAAAGAAAGTGTCAGGGACACTGAGAATAATCATGCATAGAGATTTATTTCCACAGCCCGTTATTAAATAATATAGCGATAGGCCAGGCCACTGCTACTGCACTGAACTGTGAAGCTATTTCCACTAAGATGTGTCTCAAACATTGTGTGATATGGTTTGCAGTTAAGTAAAATCCTACATTCTGTTTACCGTAAATCTTGGAACAATTATGATGATGATATATATCATAATAATAATAATACCCAAAGTTCATACATGTATCTAAGAGCAATGAATTACACGCTTACTGTAGACTTGTCGTCGTCCAGTCCGTGGTCAGACTCTCTCAACAATAGGCCATAATGAAGGCACTTGTCTCGAACTTGGGACGCCATAAATTATGCCGTCCTTGGGGTCGAGACTTGTCGTCTCAACCCTCTCTTTTATTACCGTCATCTTTGACGGCGTGGGTAAACTGATGGTACGAAAAATTCCCCTAATAAACCGTTTCCCTTAAGAGACGCGAATTCAAATACAAACGAAGGCGGTCGCTATCAAAAACCATCCTTTAATTAAACTCTTCGACTAAGAATGAAACCCTCGCGCAAAAATCTGCATAATTACGCAAATCATTAATTTACTATCCACTGGGTATCAACTAATGCTATGCAATTGCAGCAACACGGCTTCCAAGCAACCCACTCAGGCCAAGAATACTATTACATAAGGACCACCAATTAGTTAAACATCATCCAATATCGCCGAGGCAATTAGGGACGACGATCCAATCGAGATTACCATGACAGTCAGCCTTAGAGGCACCTGTGGCTTACCGCCTTCCGCCTTTCAATTAGCAGGGTTCGCGCAGCCATCAAATGGTGGATGGTGGTGAGTGACGCAACACGCTGAAAGTGGTCTAGAGATATGATAATAAAAAAATGTTGGGGGTGGCATATGTTCGGGAATATGCATCGTGCACACTTTTCACTTTCTTGTTTGACGCAATTCACGAAAACATGACGTGAGAGCCACCACACAAACAGATGCGTAAAAGCCTGACAGCATTCGTGATGGGTCTGTTAGAAACATTCTACACTCTCTCTCTCTCTCTCTCTCTCTCTCTCTCTCTCTCTCTCTCTCTCTCTCTAGCAAGGAGTTTTGCTATAAAGCAAAGGGCAGAGACAGTATTAGGACCTATATAAACTACCAAAATAAAAAGTCTAATACAAAAGATGGTTAACACAGCTAACTTATTGCATTTTCCCGCCTTCCAAAGGTGCTGAGAAAATACCATAGCGAATGTTATCAACATCAGGGATCAGTTACAAACAAAAAAAAATTCCTTCTGGGAGAGATAAGCCATTTGAAGATCAAGATAAAGTTTAAAAAGCAAATAACAAATAAAATCCATGAACTCTTCAAAAATAAAATCTTAAGTTAATTAATATATGAGAATTGATCATTAAAAACACCGCCTAGCACCTAAACACCATACAAACAAAGACAAAAAAAAACTTGAGGAATAAAAACGAATGAAAACTAACAATCACCTCGATACTACAATTAAAAGCATGTAAAGCACAAAAGAAAAAAGAAACGAACAATTGACCAACGCCCAAAAAAATAAAAAAAAAATAAAGAAAAAATAAAAAAGAAGCATCTCAGCACCACCAAAAAGTTGTAGCGAAACTCACGAGAAATAAAAATGTATAAATAAATAAAAAAAAAATAAAACTAAATATCAGAAAACTCTGCCGCTTGCTGAGAGCAAGGCGATGCTTCCAACAAGCAAAACTTCATACTCCACCACCTGCACAGGCACATAGTTGTGACACCGCCGCTGTGACATAATACTTTTTTGGCACTCCATCCATACCCTGGTGTGCTTGACACACACGCACACTGCACGCGCACACACACACTAAAACCCCTTTCTTCAAGCTAATTTTACCACGACCTCTATTGCTACCAGAAACAATAGGGCAAAACAGCAGCAATAATAATAATAATAATAATAATAATAATAAGAAGAAGAAGAAGAAGAAGGGGAGGGAAAAAGAGAGAGAGAGAGAATACAGCTTCACACCCAACACTTCGGTACAATCGCCCATTCAATTACCTCACATAGCAACATGATCACGAATTCGTGACTTACATCTAAAGCCCCATTTTGATAGAAAACGGAAGAGTATCAGAAAGAAAATACGGCTCTGATTATCACGCAACGGGAGCGAGGTTTCCATGAAGTGCGTAACTGTAACAACAGGTGATATCATCGCAAATGGGAAAACTTTATTTTTATAATAAACAATCAGGATGGCGTACGTGAGAAAAGAAACTTTGGCTTCCATCGTCAGGAATTTAAATAAGCCATCTCACGAAAACAGGCTTGCAATGTTGTGTGTTCGTGCTTGCGTGTGTATGTATGTATGTATGTATGTATGTATATATGTATGTATGTATATATATACAGCGCACACATATATATATATATATATATTATATATTATAAATTATATATATTTATATTACATATATATCATATATATATTATGTATATACATGTATATATATATATATTATAAGTATGTATATATAAATATCTATATAGGCTATATGGCAGTAGTTATATTCATTCACGAGGCTACGAAAAATTACTATTTTCACCTTTACTGAATTTTCACCAAATTTTATTAACATTTAGAGATCGCTAAACTCAAACTGGTAATGCACAAACGTAACTAATATATATAAATACTATAATAACGATGTAATGGCCAATTTGTCCAAATTTACACATACGTGCCATACACATACATCTTTATACAATATATATATATATATATATATATATATATATATATATATATATATATATATATATATATATATATATATATATATATATATATATATATATATATATATATATATATATATATATATATATATATATATATATATATATATATATATATACATATGTGTATATATTATATACATATGTGTGTGTATATATATATATATATATATATACACATATATATTACATACTATTAAAGTTTTCAATATATCCAGATAAATCCAGTTCATGAAGCTACTCTGCTTGAGAGAGAGAGAGAGAGAGAGAGAGAGAGAGAGAGAGAGAGAGAGAGAGAGAGCCAAACCTGTACCAAAGAACAACAGGATACACTTTCAAGCCCCACAATCCAGCAAGGAAAGAGTAGGAGTACTCAAGGTCTTCTTAAAACAAAATTACCTACAGGTAACCCTTGATCTGATAGACAGGTTATTACTCGCGGATAAATACTGAGAATAACGCATAAACACACGCATCAAGTATTTTTCTTTGTTAACGATCCGAAGCATGCAGCATTTGAAAATGAAACTGCTCTGATAACAAAATCATTTTTCTTGAAATCAAAAGACTTTAAAAACCTTGAGGATAATGAAAGCTGAAAAACATCAGAGGTTTTACGAAAATTTCTTTAAAGCTAGACAAGGAATCACTTAGACAACTGTATCCTATGTTCCAATCTGAGGAGCTGTTCAAACCTCGCCAGGTAAGTTGCTTCATCGCTGGGGTCTTCCAAGGTCGTTTAACTTTTAACTCCACTTAAACACCTGTTCCGCCCATCTCGGGGCTACTCCTGAACCATCGGATGAAAATAAAAGCTATAAGACGTGATCATTATTCAAGCGAGTTGAATTAAAAATAAATTAAGATTAGTGAAGGAGAACTACTAACAGTGTTGAAAGAATGATACGTCGCTCAGCAATTTCCTGTGTGTGTGTGTGTGTGTGTGTGTGAGCGCGGGCGCGCATAACACCACAGTACAGCCAACTGAAGTTGACCTTTATACTTTTAGCGATATCTTTCTTTGATTGGTCTGTGGAAGATTAGTTTTCGAGGTACAATACTGGTTTTGGCGCATTTTACAAGCTAAATAGTTGTACATTTTTAAGTAAATTAAGAAAACTACAACACCAATAAAATAGTCAAAATAACATACTGAAGTCACTCGAAAACAAAATTTCTATCGTTTGTCATATGTGCCTGTAAATGACAAAAAATGTACATTATTTTGAATACTGCAAAAGTAAATGAAAATGCATTTCCGATGATTTATAGCTTACTATTACTTATGCCAGATGCTACACCGTAAATTGTAAAGAAAAATATGCAAAATTAATCTAAAACTCCTTTCCGAAAACTCATTTGGTAATATTTTTATTTGTTCTGTCTACGCAAAACTGAACACGTCTTTATTAAACAGAACAACAAGATGAAGAAAAGTCAGCCAAAAGCAAAAATATCTGGGTAAAATGTATTGAGAAAAAAGTAACGTGGTACATACTCATACATTTTTACGCCACGCAAAACCACGATAAATAGCCTTCCCATGATATATGCTTTATCACTTTCTATCACGGCTATAGCGCAGCAGAGCATGTATCCGTCATTTTTAAATGGATGGGTCCACCAGTACCAACACAGCGGCCAATCAAAAATTGCCTGTGCACCACAAGAGATTTGAAAGTACCAGTACAAATGCGGGCGCGCATGAGGGCAAAAAGAAGCACCGAAAAGAAGCACCTTCCTGTCTCTGAGTCTGATCTCAGCTTCCATGTGCAACTCCCGATAAGTGAACGAACCTCTCAGCGCGCACGAATCGAGAGTTTGGGAGTGTCAAGGGCAAACCACACACGCATCTGCGTGAACTCTTACATAGTTCATGAACTCCACAAAATACGGAGTAATGGAGGGGCTGATAGAAGACGGCAACGAAAACATGAATATGGACAAAAAGTTTGAAATCTGTCATCAACTGTCTTCTTTTTATATTAAAAAAACGTCACATAAATGCTGCTGAAAGCTTCGTTTGAAATCCGTACAACCAGCACAAGAATTTTTTTGTATACTGTACTTAGATTTTACTTTCCGTATGACTATAAAATTATGTTCAAATATTAATAATAATAATAATAATAATAATAATAATAATAATAATAACGATACTGATGGTACCAAAGACAGTACCAGCAGCCGCTCTGGTAACACCAATAGTATTAGTAGTGGCAAGAACAGAGATAACCATTCAATGTAACTATCTTGGCCACAATGAAACTGTAATTGCAGTTACGGCACGTACCAGATTCTTTCAAGGTAACTGATATCTAAAAATTACATTACAGAGAGAGAGAGAGAGAGGAGAGAGAGAGAGAGAGAGAGAGAGAGAGAGAGACTCCTTCCACTCCCGTAAAAGAAGTGAAATCATCCAATTTCACGACTCATATTCTCGCGTGAATTTCTGAAACCTGTCACGATTTTTTTCACTGGGGATGATCTGGCTGCTACCTGATAGCTCCAGGAAAATAAGAGTGGGATTTTCCACAGTTCCTTTCTCTTCAACGCGTACTTAGTTCATCTCTATTTTTTTTTTTTTTTTTTTAATTAAGAACCTCTCTCTCTCTCTCTCTCTCTCTCTCTCTCTCTCTCTCTCTCTCTCTCTCTCTCTCCTCTCTCTCTCTCTCTGCAATCACTCTATCTCAAGAACAAAACCTGTTCCTCTCTCTCTCTCTCTCTCTCTCTCTCTCTCCTCAATCTCTTCTCTCTCTCAAAACTCTCTCTCTCTCTCCGCAATCTTCTATCTCATACAACAAACCTGTTTCTCTCTCTCTCTCTCTCATACACACACAAACACGGTAATTTAACCTTCAATAACCACATTTTCCCCTCTCTAGAACAGATATCCCTCAAATATGGATGTTTTTTCTCTCTCATACAGCAAGCTCTCTTAACTAACTTCTACAACTTTTCTCACTCCATTCATAACGACAAGGGATCCTCACATCCAAAGACAGAGATAAAACAGAAATGAAACCCCTTACTTTTCTCTTCATGGTCAGAGCCCACAGGTCTGAGAACATCATCGCACTAAGAACGATTTAAAATGACTGTAGAAAGCAGAGACGAAAATCTTTCTAAAGCAAGAATGATATCACTGCACATAATCCAAAACTATGCAACAGGGAACCATGAGGTAAAAACACTCACAACTGAGCACCATAATTGCAAAGAAGAATGAAGAAACTTTGATAATGGAATGCATATTTTAAGTTCTTGTTCCCTTAACAACGACAGTAAGAAAACGACACGAAGGCTCCTCTGGAAACTAAACGTACAAAATCCATTAAACTGACAAACCAAAACAAAACGTACAAAAGCCATTAAACTGACAAACCAATCGAAAAGACTAGTAAATAAAATTTATACCCCTTCCAAAGTACCATTCAGAATCGCTAAAATGTTTCGAATAAATTCGATAATTCGTCATAAGCCAGAATGACAAACTGAAGCACTTATCTCAAGTGGTTTCTGTGGAAGATGTCTCCTTGACTTCTGGGAACAGAAGAATTAATCGGCATAAACGCGCGTTGTTCCCTGAACCGTTATCCTCAGGAAGCTTCGAAGAAATAAATATTCAACTTGGTACCAGATGCTTACTTACATTCCGAGACACAGCGTGTATCTCCAGGAAACAGTGCACTCGCTCCAACTAACGATCAGACACATGCTGCAATTGAACTATCTTGAGAAACAATGTGTATGAGTTTTCATAAAGGGAACTGTTTAATATTACCTTTCCTGTTAATTCAAGTTTCTAAATGGATTTCCTTTGTATTGCCATACAAGTAAATGGCTTTTACTGAATATTTTTATCAGCTTCTAGATTGGCGCCGTACAATAACCCACTTTGCTAGATTTCGTTTGACGGCAAAATTAGAATATTTTATAAAAACATATTAACCTTTCATAAGCTAAATATCATTATATGAAAGACATGTATTTAAGAAAGATTTCGTCATGTCTGAGAATAGACTGGTCCTATAAAAACACCAAATGTTAAATTAACACAGCAAAGTTAACTATGTCTACGTACTGTCTCCTTACAAATTCTCTAGAAACAAAACTTAGTAACAGATAAAATTATAGAAAAAAGATTCCGGGCAGGTTAATCCGCATTAACGTCACTAGCGACCAATTATGTCAATGTGACAAGTACGGCATAAGGACAAAAACTAAATACAAACCGACCAAAAGATACAATGTAAGCTGACACCTTCAAACCTGCTGGGGTGCCAGTAAAGCTTTATTATAACAACCGTCATTAATCAAGAGTCCCAATCAATCACAAGGACGAACCGAAACCACGCCAAAGTAGGCCAAGACTCCGCCATGAACACTGGCTTAGGCCTAAGCAGGAGGCGCCAAATCGTTTACCGAAATATAGGAAAGGGGAACACGAACCCGAAAATAGGACATCCACCAAATTTCAATTCCAGCTCGGAAGGAGGAGGAGGAGGAGGAGGAGGAGGCGAAGAGGTAAAGAGGTAAGTGGAGGAGGAGAAAGAGGAGAGGAGAGAGGAGATAAGAGCTGACGGTGATGATCATTCTTTTAACTTCGACACACAATTTGGTCCGAATGACGTTTCTATTAATGCCGTGCCGATACATTTTCCTGGGGAGCCAATAAGATAGGAAAGAACTGAAAAGCAGAAAGACTACACGGTAAACTATATATATATATATATATATATATATATATATATATATATATATATATATATATATATATATATATATATATTATATATATACATACATATATAATTGTATATTATATATGTATATATTTTTTTTTTTTTGTATATATATACATACATACATATATATATGTATCCCTAATCTACTTGGGGGTTGGGGGCCAGGAAAATTCAACATCTTCAAATACCAACACAGAAGCTCAAAGGCTGAATACAGATACCTCCTAGACATACTACGCAACTCACGTCCATCTTTGAGGCATTTCCAGGAAACTATGACCTTCCTCTTCCAATGCCTTTGCCAACCCATATTTCCAACATTTTCTTCGGTCTTCCTCACCTTCCAATAAAAGCATTAGAGTTTAGACATTTTTCAACATCTTACCGTCACTCATTTTCTACACGTGTCCAAACCATCTCAGGACACACTGATCCGTAATTTCACAGCGCAAGCACATACATTATATATATATATATATATATATATATATATATATATATATATATATATATATATATATATATATATATATATATATATATATATATATATATATATGTATATATATATATATATAAATATATATATATATATATATATATATATATATATTATATTATATATACAGGTATGTATATAAAATATGCGTGCGAGTGTGTATGTATACGAACGCTCTTTCACCCGGGTGAATCCCTTGTTACTGACGTCAATCCTAACCCGTCAGCAAAAGCCAACAGATTCAGATTTAATCAAATGAAAATGTAAACATCCGTCCGATATTTTCCAAAGCATAAACTACACAGAGAAGAATACTGTCTGACTTCCTCCTGCCCCCTCCCTAAAACAACCCCCCTTACCGACTGAGCCAACAACCTTCAACATGGCACAGCCAGATATATTCAATCTGACCTAAAAAAAAAAAATAAAAAAACAAATAAAATCCACCACGTGTAACCCACCCGTGAAGTCACCACGCTCCTGTTTTTCTCTTCAATGGTAAAGGTCACGAAACGCATATTTTTTTCATTAAGGATCAAAGCAAATTCATTTTTATGCCTAGTGGTTCCAATTGCTTTTTATCTATTTTTATAACTGTTTATCACATAAAGCTTGTTTACCCAATTCTAGTGACTCTCACTCTCTCACTCTCTCTCTCTCTCTCTCTCCTCTCTCTCTCTCTCTCTCTCTCTCATCATGCGCAGCATGTGGGTCTTTCGACGCACGTTGAGTGCATTTGATACCCTCAGAATAAGATAGTTCTCTTTTCATTTTGCCTTCGAATTTTAAGTACAATTAGCCTACGCAACAGCTGGCTGTACTTGTGGAAAATGGGAATATACACACCCAACCCCCACACACAAACACACACAACCTAACACACTCGCACAAACTAACACACTCACACATAGTAGGCATGTTTTCCAACTATATGGAACTTTGAGAGATTTACGGGCACTCAGACTGTACTTCAAGATTTACATGACATGGAAGTGGCCAAGAAAGTTAGGTATCAACACATCTCTAGAAATACAATCCTATTTAAATGGTATTCTGATGCTCTGCACACTCTTCCTGTTGAATCAAAGATAATCATTATTACACAATTAAACCAGACCACTGTGTCAAATACTTAACCCTCATAGGGCGGCTCACTGAACCAAAGAAAAGTTATAAGAGATGTTTTATGTGAATACCTGGCCCCAAGTTAAGTGATATTAGCACTGAAAGGAACTTTTCCTGACCACACTTCCGACATCCTATCTGAAAACATAAACGAACTAAACCATACTGTATTTGAAATGGCTGAGGGACAAAGTATGCGAGTCCACTACGCAGTCTAGATGTGTGGAGTTTATGAAATAGTCTGGCAGTGTGGAAAATTCCACAGAACAGTCTAGAGGAACGAGGGAAAACTTCAAACATCTTGGAAGCGTGGCATGAGTCCAGAAAATTTTAAGTGTGTCACCGCAAAAGTCTACATGTGTAGCAAGTCCAAGGAGTGGTGTAGTAATGTGGAGAGCAAGTACGATAAACCCTGGATAAATCAGAGAACCTAAGAAATCGTCTGGATGTCCAGTGTTTTAGTCAAGGAGTCAAAATGAAGTGAAGGTGTCCAAAATCTGTCTGGCAGTGAGTCTATCATGATAGTGTCTGAAACAAAAGAGAATTCATCAAACACTCAGGTGATAATTTCAGATAAAAGATGGAGGCTGGGGGGAGGCGGAAATTTTCTAAAAATGGCGTGAACATGAAAGCTTCCTTGTCTTAAATACTCAGTCTGTGGAAAACTGAGGAGCACTGAACAAACGCCTGCCACATTGCAAAAAAAAAAAAAAAAATCTCAAATTCTAACAACTTAACATTTCCTATAAATTAATACAGAAGTGTCATTAAATTTTACGTTATTGTTCCTAGGTTTCAATTCTCTTACCTGCCTCAAGGTACTCAAGCGAACACTCACACAAATACTAATGAAACTGACTCAGGTCGACATTTAATTGGACAAAAAAGTAATTCTTACTCGTTGGAACGAGAGGCGTGGCGAGTTGTACAAAGGCATTTCGCAACAAGAACTATAACGTCTTTCTTCATTCATAACGCAGACGACGACTCTGACCTGATTTTCGGGGCGACTGCTTTCGATGAGGAGGCCGAACACGAGGTCCTCCAAACGAGAAATACAAAACCCCTTATACACCGATAATAAATTCTTCTCGGTGTCTTCAAAAAAAAAAAAAAAAAGGAAAACTCCGGCATTTGGAATGTAATGGTATGCCAATAAAAAAAAAATAGCTATCACAAAGAAGGGCTATAAATTCAAGTAAAAATAAAGAAGGGGCTATAAATTTGAGTAAAAAATATAAACCTCGATTGATATATAAAACGGACTTGTCTCATGGGTCGAATGAGACCTCAAAATATTGGCCATATAAAATTTTAAAAAATATATAAAACGAAAACGAAAAGTGAATCAAGCACCAACACCGAAATGGATTCTAAACAGTCCCAGGGAGGAAAATAGGAGGGGTGGGTTTTGGTGAGGGGGGGGGGTTGGGTGGGGCGGGCTGAGTGTTGGCAACGGTGGTGTCTGGTTCGGTGTAAAAGATTCCTTGTAACGTGCATTAGACACTCGACCTTGGTGACATGGCAGGCAGCATGTGTGTACCATTAAACACTATGCGCATTTAATTTGTCCAGGGATACACATCGTATACATGGGTGCCAGTGCGAGAATGTGCGCATATTGCGCTGCTATTGTTAATGCAAATGGTTTCAAGGCAGCCAAACGAAACAAAATTTCTTGTAACGTCGTATTTTAGTTTTTCCTCTTTTACGATACATGAATAAACAAAGCGCAAACCAGCAATGAAAAGAAAAATACAAATAAATAAGACTAGGTAACAACGTCTGGCCTTAACAGCCCACACAAAAAGCGTTAAAAGAAATCCTTTTCCCGTTAGGGAGCAGTCACACGACGTCAGGGATGTTGCAGTATCCTCACAAAAGACGCCTCTCTAACGGCACGATGGGAAAACACGAACAAAAGCGAAATGACATGAGAGTCTTGTCCTTTTTATCAGTCTCCCTTACGGTACGGCACTACTGTTGACGTATGGCTGAACCATACAAATAAGAACATGCCCATTGTCTAGGTCCGACGTCGAGGAGAGAGAGAGAGAGAGAGAGAGAGAGAGAGAGAGAGAGATAATCATCTGTATATCTACACATTTTTTTTATAAATATAAAATGAAACGAAATGGGGAAAATAATAATAACAAAACTAGGATAACAAGCAGATGAGGAGCAAGGACATGGTCCAAAACACATCCTTACTGTCTTGTTTTCCTCTGATCTCTGTGTTTAAAAATAAACTTTGGACTGGCACACAAATGCTACAAACAAATGAGTCTCAACACACACACATGCACGCACTAGCATTGATGCTGAGTTGTCGCGTAGAACAGACTGTTTCCAATCTTATTTTACATTAGAAAAGACGCAAGACACAACTAAAAAAAATGAACATTCTCTCTCTCTCTCTCTCTCTCTCTCTCTCTCTCTCTCTCTCTCTCTCTCTCTCTCTCTCTCAACTAAAAAAAATATTTAAAAATAAAAATATTTATAAATATATAAATGATTATGTTCACAATAACGTACATACGTAAAACTCTAATAACGAAGATACCTAATTCGTAACATTGACAGGAACAAGGCATTCCCCAGGAAATAAAACCAAAAGAAATGAAGAATCTCCCAGTAAAAATCAATTACTTCCAGAGGGATGGAGAGCTTTACCCCCAACAGCTAACAAGGCGATAAGACGAACTAGATCCAGACAAAATCTTTCCTTGGAAAAAGACAATTGGAGGCGAGGCGATGCTGCTGTTTCCTATGAAGTCTCAGACGTCGTCCGAGTAAAGCACGGCTCAGAGAGAGAGAGAGAGAGAGAGAGAGAGAGAGAGAGAGGAGAGAGAGAGAGAGAGAGAGAGTCCCACCATCGTCGACTAGAAACTGTTGTTGCCTGAGGCTTGTCATGAGACAGAATGAAAAGAGAAGTGGGCAATAATTCGAATTTGTACCTGTAAGAAAAGAGAGAGAGAGAGAGAGAGAGAGAGAGAGAGAGAGAGAGAGAGAGAGAGAGAGAGAGAGAAATTGGCATCATTCATTTTGGGCACTTTCCATCTTCACAGCACGAAAAGTGGAAAAACACTAAATTATTGAGACATTAAACACAGCCAATTGAAAACGTCGCTATGAAGGGCTTCCTAATAGGCTATGAACGTTGTTGAGGAGCTTTTGTTCTTGTCTAAAGCATGGACGGTTATCGCATTACGAGGAACCTGGTTAGGCTAAACACATGAAATCTTGGGCAAGATCATACCACACCATCCGCAAATTTGATTTCAGAGAGATTACAATATCATCGGTTGTTCTGATTTCAGGGTCCAATTCCTTCTTAAATGGCACGGTTCTGGCATTTCATTCTGTCAATGTCAACTGAAGGCCACAGTGTTTTTGGCTGCGAAAACAGACAGAAAGAAATAACTCTGTGAAATGTCACTATCCCCTTGTTTACATCCATTTCCGAAACTGCAAGCTCAAATGTGCCCTTTTATGTCTCTCAAGCACAAAATGCTGGACGATTTTATGCCAAAAACGAGAGTTCAAACTTAACTTAGATGTTCTTTGATCTAGCAATTAATTACCATTCATGGAAAATTTCCTAATGCCAGCAAAATATGCATACATATACTGCACATATAAGAAACTGACTGGCAAGCAACATTAGACAAGTAGCAGTAATGAACAATATTAACGAAGAGACAAAAAAGTGGGCCCTTCAGTGTCTAAACGAGATCATTTGACGAAGTGAAGAGTGGGTATTAATTTGAAATTTTGAGACCCCTCAAAATCCTGCATTCAAATAAAACCACGCCTCATAGCCTGTATGGAAACATGTCGCTTTTAAAGCAGATTCGTTCTAAAGTGACGTGAAATAAATGCAACAAAGTTTAGACAAACTCTTCCGAAACACGCTCCGGAAGTTACCAGATACCTCGCACTAGCTCTCACAAACAAAGCGATCATTATGCCATCTCTTTCAATGGCTGTGTGACCACTTCCACGATGGCTCATGAGAAAAGGGTCTGTCAGCCAGATACTCGAAATATCTCAGTCATTCAACCGCAAAGAATGAAAAAAAATGAATATGTCAACTGGAACCCAAAATAGGCATTAGAGACAAGTAGCTGGCCATTAAACCATTTCATTCTATCATTAGGATAAACTTAAAAAGAAGAGTATATAATTAAGTGCACAACCCCACACTATATATACATAGCCTACGTGTGCGTGTTTTACTTCACGTTAACGTTATAATGAAAATGTTCTACTTTACTTAACATATGTCAAAGGTACGGAGTAAAATAAATAAAACCGACTTTTCATGCCTTCATGAAACTGGGTGGAAAGCACGAGCACAGACTCATAAAGGAACAGCTGCTCAATTGAAGTTTGTTTCCCTTCCAATGTAGTACCATGCCTACAATCGAACGTTCGCCTCCATCGGTAGACAAACGCAATTTGTTGTTCGGCGACAATTTGCCTTCAATGGCTGCATGCATGCTCCATTATCAAGCCGCTCCAATTCGTCATGACAGTCGTCAATCAAGGAGGGAGAGAGAAAGAGAGACAGAGAGAATACAATTTAGGCCGAAGGCCAAGCACTGGGACCTATGAGGTCATTCAGCAACGAAAGGAAAATTAAGAGTAAAAGGTTTAAAAGGTGTAACAGGAGGAATACCTCGCAGTTGCACTATTAAACATTGTTAAAAGAGGGTGGAAAGTAAGATGGAAGAAAGAATATGAATGGAGGCACAGTAAAAGGAATGAAAGGGGTTGCAGCTAGGGGCCGAAGGTACTAGCAAAGAACCTCAAGTAATGGCTACAGTGCACCGCATGAGGTGTCACAGAGAGAGAGAGAGAGAGAGAGAGAGAGAGAGAGAGAGAGAGAGAGAGAGATACTAAAATTCCATGTTCGAGTTTCACGAATAAATGAAACAATAACAAGAACCTTTGTAAAAGGTTCTGATGAATCGTTAACGAGAGTTGTCGTCGTCCCAAAAGTCCCTTGGCAGAGAAGAAAAATTAACCGCGTCTCCTGGCTTCACCAACTTCCCCAACCCCCGATATAAGATTTCCGTGCAAGTCTACTCAATGCCTTCTCTCCGAGTGATGCGTCCGTATTGATTTCAAAGCAATTGTCAGAGAGATACTTGCTGCTCGCTCGCACATGAACGACGCCTGATGCCATAACATGGAGCTTAGCCTCTTTCGCACGTCGGGGTGAAACAATGAAAGATTTCGGCAGAATGTCAATAATTGAAACGATACAGTCAACATAAAAAGAACAACAGAAAGGAAAACAAATTAAGATCCCAATTACAAGATTTCTGTCACTCAAAAATCATACAAGAATACACTCGCATTAAACATAGCAGAAGCCGTAAGAAAGGAATAAAAAAAAAACCTACTAAACAATCAAACACACAAAGGAAGTGACACCAAGCTTCCCAACACACGACTCTCCTCTCCAGAGTGCTTTAATGTCATCAACATTGCTACAGCATCTCCCATATTGATTCGCCCAGTTACTCTACCGGCATGGATTCTTCTTCCCGGATTTCTAATCGCTGAAGTTTGAGCACACAACAAACCGTACGACAATTTTTCCAGCAACTAGTAATTACAGAACTTCGGCCCTAAATGGGTCTAAAAGGTTCCCATGCGTCATTGCTGGTGGGAGTTCCGTAGAAAACGACTGGAAAAGGGTGCTCGTTAATCAAGTGATAGCTGGCACCGCGCGGGAAGTTTCGATCCAAACAAAGAAGCTCCGAGCGTTAGCTAACACCCGTCCCCCTCACCCCCAATCTCTCTCTCTCTCTCTCTCTCTCTCTCTCTCTCTCTCTCTCTCTCTCTCTCTCCCCTTCGGCTTATCACACCGAGAGCTTCTAAAACCCTTAGCAGAAGGATGGCTTGCGGGGATTCACGTGAGATTCAAAACAACAAAACACTAAAGGAAAGCAGGACGCCTTGAATAAATATATCCACAAACCTTTGTATACAAAGACACGTGTATACAACAAGAGAGCTCGTAATTACAGCTGGAATTCTTAATTTCATTTCCTATTCGGATTCTTAACATTGACTTAAATGGAAATTATACCATGCCTGCCCAATTACAGTGTTTCATAGTGTTTCATATGTATATATATGTATATATATATATATATATATATATATATATAGTATATATATATATATATATATATATACTATATATATATATATATATATATATATATATACTCATATATATATATATATATATATATATAGAGAGAGAGATAGAGAGAGAGAGAGTAGAGAGAGAGAGAGATAATGTGTACCCTATGTATGTGAGTATAACATGCATGAAATTAAAGATTAAAGGCTAACCAATCTAATACTGAAAATTTGCTGTTATCTACCTATCAAGCTTAGGAAGGAAAAAACTTTCCTAAGATAATGGACCTTGGCGTCCTACATCAATTTTTCCGAGGGAACTTTTTAAATCTAGTTGGATCATCTATCAAAAGATATTGTTGGACAAACTTTTAAGATCCACGGTACGAACTCAAACAGAACTGTAACCAGACCATATCTTCCGACAGAACAGGGACTTGCAAACAACCCAAAAATATAATTCAAGCAGATTATGTCAGCAAATCTGTGAAGGAAAACTGATAATTGCACATTCAACAAAAATACGCCGCAGATTTGGTAGAAACAACAGAGAAACATGAAAGGCGAAAGCAATGTGGTGCTATCAACAAAAAAAGAAAGCAGCAAAAGAAAATTATAGTTTATAATGGTCGTTCATCAGGCCAGCCACCATGCTGGGAATATGACAACATTAAATGTAGGAATGGTCACAAGTAAAACTATTTTCCTACTTTACAAACGCAATTTCGTGCATCATCAGTAATTTACCTCTGAGTATGAAAAGACATGAAAATATTTTCTTATAGTCAGCGATTATAGTTAGGAACAATCTTTATAAACGTAAGCATATGCAAAATTTAAGGTAGAAAAATTATTCACTAACTTGAATTAGAAAACACTCATTAAAGTACTACGGCAAAAACATTAATTATGACAATGAAAATACATCGGCCTGAAGATCGTTATCAAAAGTAAACCATCATCATCGACAAATATACGAACACCTCAACTCCCGAAGAAGAATGGACAAGTACAATCACAAATAATAACCAATGAATCGGTTCATTTTCATTATAAAACTCCATAGAACACGCTTCTAGTATTCAAAAGGAAGAGGTAAAGAGAAAAAGAAATATGAACTTAAAGAGAATAAATATATACCGTACTCTGTACATTCATTTAAACAATTTACTTAGGAAGGAAAATGACCTGAAAAAAGTTTAAATTTCCTTAATTTGAGTTTCGCCCGGAGCGCATTCACCCCGCCGTCTCTTTGCTCAGACAAAATGGCAACCTGACAATCACAGAGAGAGAGAGAGAGAGAGAGAGAGAGAGATTTGGGAGATCGTAAACGAAACGTCCACAGATAAAAGACCCGGCGATTGGCAGCAGTGGCTCCTAGAGCCATTTACTCATTGATTATATTGAACGGTTTGTTAGATGGTGTATCCCCTTCGCCTTGAACACTCCTAAGGATAAAAAGAAAATTCATTTTAGAGTAGCGTCAGCAAATTCTAACCTTTTACGGCAAAAAGGAAAACTAAACAATCATGTCCTTACATGATCACAGAGATTTCATAATAACTGAATATTAAATATTGTTCTGGATGCACATACATGCTTTTACTTAGTACACATATATATAAAACAGGTATGCATATGTGTAGCCTATATATAGGCTATGTACGATATATATATACACATATATACTGGGTATATATATATATATATATATATATATATATATATATATAATTATTTATACATATATATTTAATTATATATATCAAAACTATATGCCGGGAATTTCCCCTCAATGGAGATGGCTGCAAAATGTGTTAGCCTTCCGGTTCTCAGCAACTTTTTGAAATGAGGCCCTCCTCCAGCCTCATTGCAAGCTATGCACAAAATCCAGCGTTAAGTTAAGATATAGCCTATTCATATCTACAGCATAGCCCTATCTCATATATATATATATATATATATATATATATATATATATATATATTTTACTCATATCAGGATCACACAGGTATTTCAACTGAAAGGCAAAGGCGCTACCAACTGACCCACACAGGTGGGTTGCACCCTTGCCATTCAATTGAAAGTACAGATTCGATCCCACGAAAGTGATTGAGTATGGATTATTTTTATATATATATATATATATATATATATATATATATATATATATATATATATATTCTTTTATGCTCTGGAATATCTTAACGGTTATCTAATCTCTCACGACAACGAATGTGATACGTACGTATCTAGAATTCACCAATCTAAATACACAAAGGCACTGCCGCTAGAACTAGCCCCTCTGACACCTTTCTTTGCCGTTGAAGATGGTGGTTCCACCAAATGGGTGACTGGATATACCCATACCAAGTACCGGTCTTCAAAAGGTCTTGCGTAGCCGTAAGCGCCGAATGCCTCAGTCTGATGGTTGATGGTTCGGACGAAGGTTAATACCAGCCAGACGTAAGTGTATCTTGGCTGCATCATTCTTGATTTTTTGAACAAACGAGTTCTCGTTCCTTCCTATCTGCTTAATCAAACAGACTACATCCTTTGCATGTCAAAACACCATAGTGAGCGGTGTAGAATACAATAAAACATAGAATTTAGGCAAGTGCTGGGACCTGTGAGGTCATTCAGCGCTGAAACGGAAACTGACAGTAAAAAGGTTTGAAAGGTGTAACAGAATGGCAACCTCGCAGTTGAAATAGTGCACCGGGGGTGAGCGGTGTAGCTTACTTGTGCCTACATTGGTAACAAATATTCGCACCGCAGAGCTATAAAAACAATAACGTGCTACTGGCCGATTT
This sequence comes from Macrobrachium rosenbergii, assembly GCF_040412425.1. Lineage (NCBI taxonomy): Eukaryota > Metazoa > Arthropoda > Malacostraca > Decapoda > Palaemonidae > Macrobrachium > Macrobrachium rosenbergii. The sequence goes on along the minus strand of NC_089793.1, from coordinate 14,057,983 downwards.
CACGCCAAGGTAACTTGTCACGCAACAAGATTATCAATAGGTATAAAAGCACTCTTTTCTATATGCCTACCTAACCCCATGTTCAGAACATAGATGTAGTCTGTGTTCAAATATGCGTAGTGGATGAGTGGTATAGCAATCTCCTCACGTTTGCAAGGGCCATAGTTCGCACTCGTGCTACTCCCATCAGTTAACACGGCTGTTGCTGAGTACTAATATCTTATGTGGTAAAAATAAAAGCCGAGCTAACCTTCTCTCTCTCTCTCTCTCTCTCTCTCTCTCTCTCTCTCTCTCTCTCTCTCTCTCTCTCTCTCTCTATATATATATATATATATATATATATATATATATATATATATATATATATACACAATATATATATGTAATGTTATAAGTATTACATATTATATCTTTTCCAACTAATTTCTCATTTACTATTGATCTTTGTCTACATTTACCTGTCTGTCTGCACAAAGCACATGCATCCCTGCAACTGAATGACCAGGTACCGAGACCTCTCTTGCAAATTAGGTACACATCAGGGTACAAACAAGAGACATTTTGTACCCTGGTGTTTATCTAATATTGATGAAAGCGCCAGCAACATGGCCTTTCCCTTTTTTTTATTTACTATTGCCCTGCAATGAACTTTAGTTTATTCATTATCACGAACAGACTTGGCACGTTCATGTATGCGTACACACACACACAAACACACAAACTGTGAGAGAGAGAGAGAGAGAGAGAGAGAGAGAGAGAGAATTGAATTGAATATAGAATTTAGGCCAAGGCCAAGCACTGGGACCTATGATCAGGTCATTCAGCGCTGAAACAGGAAATTGGCAGTAAGGTTTGAAAGGTGTAACAGGAGGGAAAACCTCGCAGTTGCACTGTGAGTCAATTGTTAGAGAGGGTGGAAAGTAAAGGTGGAAGAGAATATGAGAGGAGGTACTGTAAAAGAAACGAAAGGGAGTTTGAAGCTAGAGGCCGAAGGCACGCTGCAAAGAACCTCAGATTATGGCCTGAGTGCACGCACGAGGTGCCCTGACGCCCTACCCTACGAGAGAGGAAGAGAGAGAGAGAGAGAGAGAGAGAGAGATTGAGATAACAATGGGAGAATGCATTCTTATTCATTTGAGACTCCTAATCTATACCGCGAACGTTCTGTCTTCCTTCAGAAAGTTGTGTAAAAACAAGTTTTAAAAATCAAAATGTTTCGTACAAATATATAGGACGTGCAGGGACTACCTCCCACGCAAGTCACTTTCCAGTTGTATTAATCCCAAAGGACCGTAGATATGCTGAAGAAAAAAATCTGAATACTGTACACAAGCTTCAACAGACAACTGTTTAAAGAACTGCAAAAGGCAAATAATGCAAAATGACCCCAAGTATTCACATTCTTGGTAGTGTGTGAAACTCCATCGCGAAATAAATCTAACTTAAAAATAATGGAACAGGCCAAAATAAAACAAACATGATTACGCTTGGGACCTAAATACAAACACGCACAATAATCTGTCAGTCAGGCTGCGTTGTGCTGTTCAGGAAGACTTCAATGAATTGCAAATGCCGTATGCTGGTAAAATGCGGTAGACATATACATAAATTCGATACATGATAATTTCTCCTTTCTATTTTCTATTCGTGGATGGCAACGGTACGCACGGAACAAAACAACATTGTTCTTGGACTTTGATACTCTGCAATGGTATGTTACAAGACTATAACTATTTATATATAATTTATATATATATATATATATATATATATATATATATATATATTATATATATATATATATATATATATATATGTGTATGTGTGTGTGTGTACATATATATAACTATATATACATACACACCATTATTGAAAACTAAATCAAGAACAATATCATTATATATACATACATATTCATACATACATACATTCATATATATATATATATATATATATATATATATATATATTAATTATTTCATTTTAGCATTATACAGTAGTTTTCTTTTTATGTATTTTTCTCATTCTAAAGATGAACTCTCCTGTCAGATTTATAACTTAGACACCTTAACCAATCCACGTTGTCTCAAAAAAGAAATAAACAGATAAAAAATAAATTCAATGGCTTACTTCTCAGTAACAAATATTAAATACCACAAAATATAATACAACTTACTGATGAAATCAATGGAGATTAACTTTTCGCAAAGCTATACAACGCCTGCGTATGTGTGTGTGTGTGTACAAAGATAACTATATACTTTACCCAGCCATTAACATAGTTCTCTTTAGTAATTCTCGCGACAATTCTACGTGACAAAAATCAACCTCCGAGTACGTAGCCCATTAACTATGTTTTGTAAACGCCAACCATTAGCTGATAACATCGGCAAGCTAAAGATTATACTCAAATTTATCTCAATTAACAACAATCGCATCTCAACTAACCCAACCAACAGCTGACACACCTATCTAACTTAACAAGGTCAAACCACCTCCGCCTAGTTCAAGAAACACCGCTACGAACTTCTTGCCAGAAAGGGACAAACTAAACCCGATGTAAGGTCGTCAATCTTATAACTTTCTTAATAACAAAGACCCGTTTGTTTCAACGCCCCTTCGCCTCGCTGTTAGACACGAGCCATGAAGTGAGAGGAGAGAGAAATGGTAAGGCTGTGGGGAGAGAGCTTGGGGTGGAGTAATGCTGGTCGGAGAGTGGGGGGGGGGATGTTCAAGATTTCAAGGAAACGAGAAAGATTACGATGGCGTCTCAAATGAGGAAGTAAGACAGTGAAAGAGCACATAATTTCCGACCAGAATTCAAGGAGAAAGGGCCAGTACCAAGACAAAGTTCAATGCAACTGAAAGCTTCAAACTTCTTCACTCATCAGTACATAGGAAATCCCAAAGTGGCAGCGCACTGGTGGGAGGGAGGGAGGGAGGTGGTTAAGTAAAGGGTTACCTCGGCTAAATCACTAACAAACGAAGTGAAACTCTTCCTTCTCTGATGAGTATGTCGACTGAACTACATCCCATTTCACCGTTAACCAGCATTAGACGTGCTCCGTAAGGAAAGTGCCCATCTCCTCAGCTACCAACACAAACCCACACAAACACGTTCAACCATTAGAGGGAATCATGAATGTTGGGGGGGGGGGAAGGACCGTTGGCCCTCATACCTAGATCTAAGAAGTCGGATATTAAAACTATTGCTGATTCACATGTAATAAAGATTAAAATCATAAATGTATGAAAAGTCGTTAAAACCCGCTTAGGCAGCAAAAATATAAAAAAAATACCACCACATCTCACTTGAAACTGTCGTAGCAAAGCCATGCTGTAGGATCCTGATAAAAGAGAAGGATGATGCACCCAAGTTATTTATATGGACCAAGTTGCTATTCTTGCCAAGACCCTACCCCCTTGGACGAGAGGATGATAACAGGTATGCGACGTTACCATCGCGGGGTGCCGGGCCCAGATAAATCTGCAGTCCCTCTCGGTAACACGAGAAGAAGTAGGGTAGGACATGAGGCAAAGTCATGTTAAAAATAAAGGGAAATGCATAAAGGAGCTATCTCTCTCTCTCTCTCTCTCTCTCTCTCTCTCTCTCTCTCTCTCTCTCTCTCTCTCTCTATATATATATATATATATATATATATATATATTTTATATATATATATATATATATATATATATATAAATTTTGGGATTTTTATAGGATGTATAAAGCTGCTGATATGAAACGTTTTTAGCAGTTGACAGGATATACGACACACACACACACACAATATATATATATATATATGTGTGTGTGTGTGTTTTAGTTCCAAGGGTGCATGAAACACTGGATTCATGAATAATGCAATGAAATTGACCTGTCCGCAAATAAAGAAAACACAAAAGCTGGTGGAAGGATCAACACGAATCCTTACAATACACCCACACAGATTTGAACCCTCTCCGCCGCAACGTACAGCAAGCACATTCTAGCGGACTTTGATGCCCAAGGCTAAAGTCGCCAACAGACTCTCACTTCATCTTCATGACAAGGAAATTCCGTTAAGTTTGCCCCGTCCAATTTCCTTGGTCTTGGAAGAATTAAGCAGATCCTATAATTTCATGTGTGTGTGTGTGTGTGTGTAATATACATATATTATACATATATATATTACATATATAATAAATATAAATAAATAAATATAGCCTTAAATTTGGAAAACAACTGTTTCCCTCATCTGGAAGATTACCTGTCAGTTGAGGGAAACAGTTGTTTCCGAAATATAAGGCTGGAAAATCTACCCTCTTTTGTGTTTTCATTGGCACCCTTTATTAGATGGAATTCTGATTTAACACAAAATAGTTTATAGTCATATTAGCCATAGATTACGCTGTATCTACACGGTAGGTTGAGATACTGTCGATCTATTAACAAACTAGCAAGAGCAGCAGAAACTCAAAATACTAATCAGAAGAGTAAATATCTTTTACTGGTTATGGTGATACGAGTAAATGCCTTTTTTATTTTTCTGTAAAAGAAAACTATTGTGCCGGCTTTGTATGTCCGTCCGCACTTTTCTGTCCGCCCTCAGATCTTAAAAACTACTGAAGCTAGAGGGCTTCAAATTGGTATGTTGATCATCCACCCTCCAATCATGAAAAATACCAAATTGCAGCCCTCTAGCCTCAGTGGTTTTAATTTTATTAGCCATAATCGTGCTCCTGGCAATTCAACAACACAAGCCACCACGGCCGGCTGAGTTTCATGGGCCGCGCCTCATACAGCATTATACCGAAGCCACCTAAAAATAGAACTATTTTCGGTGGCCTTGATTATGCGCTGTACAGAAAACTCGATTGCGCCGAAGAAACTTCGGCGCACTGTTTACTTGTTTATATTAACTGACAGTTCCAGTCCGCAAGTATACTAACGTGAAGCGCGTGAACAATTGACCTGAACGCCCTTCTCTGGCGCCCACACCTGTGGGAAACACGCCACCCCAAGGAGGACCCCAAAGAAAGTGATGAACCTACTTCCTGAAGGATGCGAACTATCAGTCTGTGAAAATGCAAGGAGGAGGAGAATTCCAAAGCCGATCAGTAAATGGAAAGAAAACATTAAACAGTGAAGTTCTCCAGAATACAAACGTGATTTTTTCGAGCGTGGAAGGGGGGTCCATTTTGTTCTAGATTCCATGAGATCTAAGGGCGGTTTCGGGGAAGCAAAGGATGATGTTGGATTAGACTCTTCCACTCGGTAAATATAGGAACGAGATTGCTGACGAGAGTTACCCGACCTACTCTCCCTCTCCTCATCCGGACTTTATTACATTCTACTATCTGCATGTGGTCAAATCTAAAAGACACTCATACTTCGCCTCTTACTGCGGCCGTTTTCAATAACAAAGAGAAACCGCACACGATATTAAAATCATAACTATCTTCAAAGGCTCCATTTTATCTAAAAATCAATAACTACCCTTATAAAGCGCCCAATCCCTCCCAAATTATACCAAACTACTGCTCAACTGAGATCGATTTATATCGTATAACTCTTTAAAAATACCAAATTAATAAAAAATTTGTATTTTTCCTAACACGCGAGTGCGGCTATAAATTATAAATACAATGGGGAAAGAAGGCCGGGTCAGGTCAACGGTGGCCATGGGTCAACCCGCGTGACCCAGGTAGCGTTAGGATTTTGTTTTCAGAGAAGAGTCGAGAACAGCCGAAGCTAGTGTAAGCACAGAATACTCCATATATCGTGGATCCACAAACCGGGGCCTGTTTTATTAAGGCAACTTCAGTTTTCTCCTCAGGTTATCAGAATTCAGAGGTGCGTTCGGGACTTTCTTTTTCCAGTGGGCAACTTTTTCTTCCTCCATATTTCCTAAAAGGAAATTTGGCATTAAGAGAAAGCATGATCGAAGAAAAAAAACATAAGACGAAGTAAGACTTTGTCATTTATATATAAAAGGCAAGTTGAGAAGAGGTAGAGAGAGAGAGAGAGAGAGAGAGAGAGAGAGGTCGATGTGCACTAGGATATACTTACACTTCCTAGTTAATAGAGCTAACAAAGCTTGACTATTTATCAACAACACAATCGATGCATCTTGACTAACTTCAGAAAATGCAACTGATATGCATTTGTGCCCTGTTTAACCTTAACTCCTCCGAGAGCCTATAGCTTTACAGGACGAAATTGTGTGACTCAAGGTCTCGAGTTGGTGTGACTGTGGTCCACTAATCGCTTCGATTAAGCTCCTTTACCTAACTGGGATTAGAAGCGGATTTCCAATCGACCTGGGAGTTCCTTCGATCTCCATCAAACGTAACCTCAAAAACACAAGCCTGATCAGTTAAAGCCCCGTGAAATACACCATTGACATAATAATAACCGTGCAATTTTGCATTGATCTCCCTGTGAGATTTTCCAAATTTGTACAAGCATGACCCCTAAACATCTCTCAGATTACTATCAACCAGTGGTACAGGGATATTGAGAGGAATGGAATGGTAAAGTTTAGGCCAAAGGCCAAGCACTAGGACCTATGAGGTCATTCATCGATGAAAGGGAAATTGAGAGTAAAAAGGTTTTAAAGGTGTAACAGGAGGAAAACCTCGCACTGGCACTATGAAACAATAGTTAGGAGAGGGTGGAGAGTATGATGGAAGAGAATATGAACAAATGTACAGTAAAGGGAATGGAAGGGGTTGCAGCTAGGGGTCAAAAGGACGCTGCACAGAACCTTAAGTAACGCCTACAGTGCACCGCGTAAGTTGCACTGACGGCACTACCCCAGCTACGGGAAATTCGAGAAGAAGAAAACCCCGCAAATGTCGATACATAGTGAAGCACGCAAACTGAGCCAACATGAAAACTCATTACTTCTGAAAGTAAAAATTAACTTATAGTTTGTCATAAAATTCTTTACAATAATTAGCCTAATACTGAAGTACTGAATTTCCTATCACACACGATTTCTACAAAACAAAAACAACACAGTAAATCCAGCTTCACACGGGCTATTTGTGAAGAATGATTTGTAGCACCACTGACACGAATTATGCTTATAAAATACTAAAATGGTTATACAACAATGTTTGATACTTAGTTCTTGCAGGTCCTTCACCAATACTTAGCACATCTAAATATTGCTCTCTCTCTCTCTCTCCATGTTCAGTGGATTTCAGAGTATGGCAACTTGACTAGTATCAAATATGTTCTAATCAACCTAAAAACACTAACAAAGGCAACTTTTCATAACGAGTTACTGAATACATGAATTTTCTTTAGTTTTTCGCCTTTTTTTTTTTAATGAGACATTTGGTATATATCCTTTTGGTATGTAACTTTTACCACTAAAAAAATGTATCACCAAGTATATTTGTGTGTATACGGGGCTATGACAAATTCCAATACACGGCCTTTTTGTGTTTAGTTGCCATCGTGCGCCAACATCAGCTATTTGCAAGTGTAATGCGAAAGCCACATACGCTTCATCTTCAAGGGAATTACTTTGCATCCTGTTAAATGGGCTGCCTATTGTGGGTTGTTACCTTACACATTTTACTCATAACCTGGAACCGTTGAATACACTTAAATAGTTCGGCTAGGTTGCGGGAATAAACTAAACTGCTAGCTTCGTTCTCACGGTGCAACAGAGCTGGAACTGGTCAACTAAAGAAATAGCATGGTTCATCCGCATTGTTCCAAGTTGATATCCTAGGACAACCAGTATTCCTTCTTTCTTTTAAGATTTTATAACGGGTAACGTAAACTGTTCACCAATCATAAAGACGACCTTCAGATACGGTACTTATTTTGGTCATTTAAGGCTCAACATACTGTAGTTCCCCATTGGACTGGTGGGTATCGTTCTCAGCTAGCACTCTGCTGGGTTCGCGTTCGATTCTCCGACCGGCCAATGAAGAATTAGAGGAATTTCTTCCTGGTTATAATGTGGTTCGGATTCCACAATAAGCTGTAGGTCCCGTTGCTAGGTAACCCATTGGTTCTTAGCCACGTAAAATAAATCTAATCCTTCGGGGCAGCCCTAGGAGAGCTGTTCATCAGCTCAGTGGTCTGGTTAAACTAAGGTATGCTTAAGGCTCAACATTCTTCAGCTGAGAAACTTCTCCATTTGGGCCCTATTGTCCACAGCCACTTTTCGCAGAATTTGTATTTCGTTCTGGAATAAAAAAAAAAAAAAAACAGTGGTCCCGGTAACCAAGTGTTGGGGTGGAGAAGATCCAGACGGATATTTGACAGTATTTAAAAAGATGTCTGGAGTCTTTGCTCCTCTCGCTGCAGGTAATTTTTGTTTTCAGATGAGCTGCAATTATGCAATAAGGTACTTGCTTGTACCGACTTAAACGGATCGTATAAGGAAAGTTTGCAACAACTGAAGACCAATTTCCATCTTCAAGAGTGGCCTCTTAAGGAAACTGGAAAATTTGACATTTAAGCCTTTACATCAGTACCTTGAATCTATTTATATCAGTACCTTGATCCTAGAGACACTTGCTTCCTGACAGCCACTTTAAATCAACTGGTTACGTCGATAAAAAAAAAAATTATTGAGAGATGAAAGGCAAAACTACAATGCTGTCTGATTTGGTTACCAAAAAGGCCTTACTTATAAAACTCGTTATCTTGAATAAGCCCGGCAACAGTTACTGGTTGTTAGTAAGCCTAGAAGTGTGTTGTTTGATGCTCTGATAACCCAACAAAGGTTAGAGTATTCCATCATTCCATGGACTATATCTTCTCAATTTAAAAAGTTATAATTTACCTCTAGAAATAGAAAAAAACTGATAAATGTGCCGTGTCATTCACTGCTAATTTTCAAGGTTATTCTAACATTCAACTAACAACTGTCGGAGATCGGGTATCTCGGTCTTTTATTAAGAACTGCCTGTTACGAATCCACTTCACAAAAACCAGTAGAGGTAGAGGACCATCAGCCCGTACCCACATCGGTCTGAAACCAGACACAAGATAGTCATAAATTTCAACTGAAAATGGCACTTTCCACAACAATTTTCTAGTTTAACCAACCCACCGTGTCAAAATCCTTAACTCTAAAGGGGAGAGTCGAGCTAAACCATCTAAATAATATGTGTAGCCACTCGGTGCCAATGTCACGTGGATAGGGGTAAAGCTGATGGTTTGGCGATTATAGTGCGTTTAGCGAGACGCTTAACGAGCAGGAGCCCGTGCTGGCATATAGCCGGTTTAATCTCAACGAGTAGTGAGCACCTGTGCAAAAAGAATGAAAAACCAATCTATTCTGTGACAGCAGAGAAAAGTAGTGAATGACGTGAGAAAAGTAGTGAATGACGTGGTAACTAACACTGTAACCTATAAAGATGCGTAGCATTAGGAAACAAGACAGAAATAGCCATACTAATATGCCAAAAATAATGGAGTTTTCATGAGAAAAACTGCTTAGTAGAACGCAGAAAGAGGTAAACAAATGACGAATACAAGTACAGAAATATATATACATGATTATACATACACACAATATATATATATATATATATATATAATATATATATATATATATATATAATATATATATATATATATATATATATATATATATATATATATATATATATATATATATATATATATATATACCTTGGAGGGGGTTCTCAGTAAGTATGATACCTAATAATTTATATATATATATATATATATATATATATATATATATATATATATATATATATATATACATATTGTGAGGTATGTTATATGTATATGTATGTATATATATGTATATGTATATATATATGTATATATATATATACAGAGGGTATATGTATGTATATGTATATATATATATATGTATATATATGTATATATATATATATGTATGTATATATATATGTATATATATATATATATATATATATATACAGTGTATACTTCATCCTCCGTTTGCTCACATATCACCTCTTACTCGCATTTATGACCATCAGCCAATCTTTTGTACACCTTGGGAATCACCCAAGCGAACTACCTGAGAACTAATGATCAAATGCAGGATAATGCCGAAAGATCGACACTAAGTACTTCACCTATACCGACAAGCTCCTTCAAATTCAATGCAGACCTGATAAACGTACCCACACACATCGGTAAACTTAAGAAGTACGTTAACTCGAAAGCCTTATTATCCATACGAACTAACCCAGTGGAAAAACAAAAACTCATTTTATCAGTCCTGGTGAAACAGCTGTATTCGTTACATCAAAACGACTGCCTCGCCTAATATAACAGCTTATCCTGTGGTGAAGTATCTCAATGTACTTGGAAGGGGAACTTCGTACTTCCCCTTGGGAACACCTACTTTTTGAGGATGTCTGAGGTTTTCCCCCATAATTATAGTCAAACTCGACAGCCGGTTGCATACAATAACCATCACTCGTAGAGAAAACATGCTTAACAGTTCTCAAGTTAAATTCCGATACCGAAAAGAAACTGGGAAAATCGCATTTTGTGATGAGAAACAATTTCCCCAAGGACTGAAGTACTTCAATTGCAATTCATAGAAAATCCACACTGAACATTAATAAATTTAATTAGGATTCAGGCCTTTCATACCTGGGGATAATGCACAGAATGAAGATCCGCTTACTGAATTATTCGCTCCAACCATTATTTTTCCCCGAGAATTTTACTTTCATATCCATCAATGGTTTCGCGAAACCCCAAATAGGAAAGGTTATCATCCTGTACATCGTTAGGTTAATAATGTGAAATATTCATAGCCGATCATTTGATTAAGAGAATATCAAATATTAAACTAATTAGCTTTTCCTTCGATATTTTCTAGCCACCTTACTGTTGTGAAGTTAGAGCCTAACTGATACAAAAATTGCCGTTAAGATATCCTACTCCGTTTCTAACCAATACTGGAAATAAGACTAATTTATTCACTGCTATTAAATCACATTCCTAACTAACTATAAATGACAGATGTTCACACAATGACGGCAAAATTTTCTGAACAAATGCTGGTACGCGGAGCAGATTCAAAACATGTAAAAGCAAGGAAAGAAATACTAGGCCTACATCTAATCTCCACCTAATTACTATGCAAATTGTGATTTTCCTGTTATTCGACCGTACAGAGAGAGAGAGAGAGAGAGAGAGAGAGAGAGAGAGAAGATGCATGGTAGCTTCCATCATTATGGAAAAAATATATATATGGCAATCCCTACAGGTAGAAATGTTTCTTATGTGCAACATGGGCCATAAGCCTATGAGTTGTAACGGTTGATGACTTCGATTTCTTTCTTTATTAAACTGGCTCAAATGCATGTTGACAGTATAGCCTCTTAATTCAATCATGACCTGAAACGATATGCAAATTTGAAGATACGTTCTTCTGCCATTATTATCTTTCCAAGTGTAGTTTTAACTTTGTTTTATTAAAATAATACAAATTAATGAAACTTATTTCGCTGAACTGATTAACGTGAATTTTCTATAACCTAATGGTCATCCTGACCAGTGTTTTCCTGAGGCATTAGCCCTTGGGTTGAAAATGTACACAACTACAATTAATTGCACCTTTTCTTGATTATATTTCACAAAACAGTAAAAAACAAACGCCCACAAATCAGAGCCCAGGGTGCTAAGCATAGCCCAGGCCTATGTCACAGGGGTCACTTCTAAACGCGACCTCTTTTTTAAGACAGGGTTGACCTACGTCGCAAAATTTTGCAAGCCATGGCTGATTCTCGACCTGAGTAATCACTGGTCTATAATTGTCATTGATTCTAACTTAAAATATTTACGCTGGGAACAACTGGGCAGAGAAAGATGGCTTGCAATACCCACAACCAACCAGAATTTCGGAGAAGGGAAACACAACCACAACACTCACCTGCTAACTCTTGAGATCGTCAACAAAGGAGCCACCTTCGCTGTTTGACTGTGCTCTGTCGCGAGTTCTACGGGAAAATATTTACAGTTTTTTAGACCTTTCTTTTCGTTTTCCTCAAGTAGTCACTAAGTTGCTATAATCATTCAGCCAGTGCCGAAAACAAGGGTAAACTGGGGACTAACAAACAAACCCAAACACAGAGTAAACGCGACAACACCTTCCTTCTACTAACTCTCCACGAATACTGAACAGCTGATTTGTCACGACGGGTTGGGAACAGTTGCTCCGAGTTACCAGCTATTGCTAGATCCCACAATTCCCTCCTTTCGATTGCATTGGCTTTAAAGCTTCTCTCTCCGATCAATAAAGCATTCTATGCACTCCAAGCACTTACCAAATTAAGTTCACATTTTGTATCCCATTCTATGGATAAAAAGTAACGAATCTGGAACGATAAATTTAATGTAACATTATCGATTTATTGCCTTAGTCCTGACTTTAATTTATTAAGGCTATTCAATGTCTTGAGTTAATCCAGTAATTACTGTCTTAAAGGCGAGTCTGTGGTTTACATTACTTTACAAACTCATCTACATGCAGTAATTATATCCAGTCCAATCTATGTTATCGATCCACGTGGGGGAATATTTGCATAGCGACCATAGATTTTGCAACGGCATTTGCGAAAACCAAAGCTCATGATAAAACATTTAAAATAAGAATGATTTCTTCCAAGACGAAAAATCTTCAAATACAGGCTGCTCTGTTACCTGTCCGAACCTTCAAGGCGCCAAGAGGGTCTTGTTAGACAACCAGAGATGACACGCCCTGTCTATAGTTTATAATCAGCAGTACAGTAAATACACTTAATGTCTAATCTCTAATGGTTTTCGCAGATTATGTGCATTTAATATAACGGCAGGAATTGGCAATTATTATTATCGACCGTTAGTAGAATCACGTCTTAAACTGCGGTTACGGGGATTTCTAACTACAAAAAAAAAACTATACATACACACACACACACACTATATATATATATATATATATATATATATATATATATATATATATATATATATATATATATATATCAGGCATGACCTATGACCTATCTAGGGTATGAATCATCACCTGGTTTGCACCTTCCTTCCCGGCCAAGGAATCAAAATTATATCAGTCTGGACCTTGAATCTGGACTGTAAAAAAAAATGGTTAAACATATGGTGTATTGTAATTTATTTATTTTTAAGGGCCATGAAAGGTAAAGAAAACGCTGTTTTACTGAAATATTTATCAACTTATTCCTATGGCCATTGCAGTGATGTTCAGCGCATCATAGCGATAATTATAATTACAGTTCAGTAAATTATACGCGCATCTTAATATCAAGGGTGGGAATTTTACATAACAAAATTCAGATATATGCTTGCAACGTAAAATACTCATATAACGAGTATGGAAGTAAAACTATCGTTAATTCAAAGATTTTTACATTTTCTCCAAAGATGACAACTTTGGTAAGTTTCACAGCTTCAAAATGTTTCCTCATTAAAAGTATATAATTTAAAAGTTCTAGTCTTATCATAATCAGCATAGGGGCTTTCGCACTTTTTTGTTATGTAGTCTTATCTTAGATACCTCACTCTAATCAGTTTCACTTCTATCGGAGATTTGTCACCTAGTTACGCCTGGGCTACGGTCTAGGCTAACTGAATTAGCCATGGGGATTTCCTATGCACCTCTAACGATCACAGTCTGGCACCACGATTCTTCGTATTTCGTATCACCTAAAAAAAACTGAGACGCGTCTGGCATAAATAAATGACAATAAACATTAAGTAGTTTCCCCTAGAAGGGGGTGCCTCCGCGACAAAGCAACGGTGACTGTCAGTCATATTTTAAACACAGCATTAACCACAGGAGGCTCATTTGAAGCGCATCAAACACCCATATAAAATGCAGTTCATTCTACCTTGCATAAACACCTGCACTTTTTTTGGATATTAAGCCCTTTCCTTTCTAATACCTTTCACTTTGGTGATCCAGTACTTTCTAGTTCTTTTTCTCCTCTTTACTCTTGAAAGCTTTCGAATGATAGACTTTTCACGAACCTACCGTCTTTCATTCTTTTCCCATGCCCAAACCATCTCGAAACACTGATAAAGCCTTTTAACCTACCCTTAACTTTTCACCACTTCTTTGTAATCCACGTTTCTTGCATTTTCACTTTTTCTAGGCCATTTATAATTATGTAAACAATTCATCCTAATACCATCAACCTACAAAAACTATCTTGCTTCCTGAAATACTAAAGTCCTTTCATTGTCCTCTGAACATACCATACTACATTCCTTGGTTTACCTACTTGTATGACTCGCCACTTTTCTTATCCTACTGTCATTCGTTATATTTACCGTATTCCCGAATACCATACGAATCAACTGCTTCCATTCTTCCACCAACCACATTAAGATTCATTGCCCCATCTTCCTGCTTTCCACTTACTCTTGTAACCTCGCTGCAGTTTTGTCTTTTGTCCCCAATCAATACTCTGTTTCCTACAAACATTACATATTTTCAGTCCAGTCACGACTCAACTGATAAACAACCATGAGAGCATAACACCCTTATCTCGACTCACTTTTACTACAAACCTGTCATTCTAATGCCCACATGATTCCAACGCCCTCTTAATTGCTCCCAATTATTCATACATCATCAACACCCTCCAGACTACCTTTCGTAATCTTCTTCCACATCCAAGTATCCTCTCATCTAGACATCTTACAAACCTTGGTCATCAACACATTATAACAACTATAACGCAGCATCTCACTTTGCATCCATTAACTCAAAAGCTAAATTCAACAAGCATTCTCATAATCTCACTAACCTTTTCCACTTTTTTTATCTGTTGAGCAACCTTTCCTGGCAAAGTATATTTTTTCCATGACAAGATGCTTAGTTTCTGTCTCCATGAGTGGTCCAGTCTATCCACTATACGTCGTCATAGGAAATCGAACTTGCCTTTGCTTCATATGATATCCAAGCTGACTCCGGCTTGTCCTCACAGAAAGCTCAATCTTTCCTCTATATAGGAGAAAAGTTTACAAGGCAGTAATAGCATTAACAAATAGTTTCATGAGACCACCGGATCACATTTCTAGCCTCTCATGAGCTTCAATCAAAGGCTTTGTTTATTAATGAGAAGTGAAAATTGAAGAAGGAAAAGATAAAACGTTAGACAATTAGGTAGGAATTAGATTAAGGGAATGGGCAAAAGGTAAGAGACAGAAAGCAATGCAACAGGAGGCAAAGGGATGCTGCAAGAGGTACCCTCTACAGTACGTCTACTGGATGAGAGGCAGTAAGAAATTGGAAAAGACTGTCGAATTATTGTGAATAAAGTAGTAATTTTTATATTCGCGACCATGAACACATACAGTTATTCCATAATATGCATGCGAAAGATCTGTCCTACTCTCTACAGCAGACATGGCCACTAACAAAGAAAATGGAGACTTTTTAAAGGTATGACTATAAAATGATAAGATTGACGACCAAATATAGGTTTAGACATGAGTAGAGAGGGATGAGAAAGTCAGTCAGAAAGGTAGTAGATATGGAAGTATCAGGATGAAGTAAGAAGGCCCAGAAAATCCAAAAGAAAAGGTATGGATGAAGACATAGAACAGACGGGAATTCAGAAGGAAAGTGGTGAGAACTCATTTCATATATAAACTAAAGGGAAATCTTATGTAAAAACATTAATTAGGATGACGTTACTATTACATACACATTTTAACTTTAGATGCCATTTACCAAGATTTCAAAAATGACTTGTCTTAACCATCTCTTAAGCTCACAAAGCGCGTCAAAACTTTCATGTATTACACGTTTAAATTAGACAGGGCTTTGGGCTATACAGTAGCAGATGGTAAAAGATTAGCCAAAATAAAAAATAAAAAAGTACAAGGTTTATCGGCACTTTGAGAGAAAAGCATTTAGTAATCATTCTTATGAGGTGATTCCCGCCACCCATAAAAAAGTGGGCATTATTATTATTATTAGGTAGTTTAACCAAAACAAGGTTTAAAACCTTCAGATACAAACTGAGCGCTAGCTGCCGTTCATGCAGGCCACATTGTGGACCTTTCGAGATACCAAGGAATACATTAGCTTTATTAAAACCATCCATGACATTTGTGATGCTCCGGAAACCAAAATTCCTTTTCCATCATTCCATAACTTGGTAATTTTTCCAAAGTTGTGTGTTAAGTGCCTATGCCTCAAGAATCAATGCACAGTGATTAGTTTTGCTGGGGTAGGCCTCTAAATTTCGTCAAAGGGCCAGGTTGTGACACAGACCAGTACGAGGTCTTCATTTCCTATAATGTAAAACTGTGGAGCAGTCTTCCAGGCACTGATTGGATTTAATATGCAATAATTTACAAGTGGCTGAATTGCTGATTTCAAATGTCATGGATCATTACTATTAACTTCACATTTAAATGTTTTTGAAGGAAAGATCATCCCTGTCATCCTGCCTCATGTCAATATAATTTTTCCTCTTACACTGCACATAATCAACCCCATGAAGACAGCGAGTGTGACATGTACAGTATTAGGATTCTAAACTTACTGCTAGTTTGTGTCTAACCATCTACGTACTTTCTTATCCTCTGGTATCTTGTATCTTCTTTATCAGAATGTATCTTACGGATGAAAACGCAACACTCACTCCCTTGCTTTTGAAGCTAAATATGTCCTAATAGGGTAGCGTCTGCACACAGTTCAAGTCATAAAAGTCATTCAGTTCTCATCACCCAGCAATCCTTTTTTTTCACATCTTAGTATCATCTGCAAAAGAAATCATAAGTAGTGTGGTCATATAATTCATAACACACAATAGCACCATAAGCACTAGTACAGGTCTTTGGAGCAAACGTTAAAAATTTCTTCTACTGCAAGAAATACTCACTAAGTTATGTGATCCTGTGATGAATGTTGAAATATGCTGGAATCTTCCTCATATACTTCAAGAACATAAGATACTGACAGTAGAAAAGCCGAATCAACCATAAGGTGCATCACAGATGACCCTGTATACACGTTTTACCAAGTGGCATGGAAAAGACGGCAAGCTATATAGAAAGATTAATCGATGATAAGTTTGATTTGATTTATGAATGTTGGACAACAAAGTCAAACTGAACAATAAAAAATACTGTATGAACATTAATGGTATGAAGCCAAAATGTGATCATATATAAAAAAAAAAAATTGGTTTAGAACAATTCTGGCTTGTCCTTCATCTGAATGTGATTACCTACCCATCACCACACTTTTGGGGGATTAAGCCTTTGGTATAATCACGATTTTTTCCAAAGTTCACCAGCCGTCGTAACGTACACCCTGGGAAGTTCGGGAGTGCTTTTGGGAATCAGCTGATGATGGGTCACGCCTTGAGTTTCGTGATTTTTAATTTTAGCCAGTCAAAAATAGTGGACTTTTTGGGTCACGTCTTACATAGCTGTCCTTGAATCAATCAAGAGCATTGCCTGTTTTTCTTGTATTTGTTCCTGAACTGCAAAAATGGAAGAACCCTGAACAAACCTAAGACAGGGAATTTATTGCGTGAAGTTTACTGCTTAGACACTTTCTTGTTCCCATATTGTTGTTCCACACATAGATACCTTTTCTGGAGGTGTTTCAATTGTGCATTCAGGTACTCTTTTCATGAAAAACCTCAAAGTCCTCATTCTCCACTATTCAGTTACTGCCATCTTCATCATATGTCAGGGTCCAATTAGTACAATTTCATGTCTCAACCTCAACCACCAGTCAATGACAAATCTGAAATTATGTTTTATGCAATTGTACCAAATCGTCAACCTTTTAAGTTCATCCAATTACTCTTTTAAAAATTATTTTAATTCTTGCATTAACATCATGTGGATACAAACAATTTCCGAAATATTCAAGTTTATTAAAGGGTGCAACATTTATCTTTGGATACTTTACATGTTTGTAAGACAGGTCTATGACCTAGATGTTTAACATCTACCTGTACATAAGATATACATAGCTTTTTCCCACTAAAATTTTGTATTTTATGTATATTCTGACTACATTATATTAATGCAATAATTGATTTTCATTTTGTACATATTAACTCATTCAATTTTCAGATCATTGTATTGTCAGGATCAATTATACACAAAGCCCTTAGGATCATGAAAGCAAGCATAAGGACAAAAGGGAAACTTTATTCATCCTTTTGTCTTCCTAGCATTCATCAATGTCTGCTTTTACTTCTCCTCGCAAATTTACCACCTATTCATGCCAAGGATGACACCAGAGTCGTGATTCTCACAGGTGGTCAAGGTACACTCACTGAAGACCTTAACCAACTACCATATTCTAATCTTGGTCCTCATACCTTCTACATCTTTTTCAACTTTGTCCTTTTCCACTTGCCTTTCTATTACTCTAATGCTAAATTTAATTTCGAGAACTCAGATTAGTGTCCTCATAGTTTGGCTTTCATAACAGTAATTTACCAGCAATTTAACTGCATGGTTAAATATATGCAGTGCTAAAAACCTTACTACAGTAGCCTAGCTAAAATATTAACACCCTCAAGTAGATAAAACCAATTTGGTACAGCATAAGAGAAGGTTCAAATCAAGCCTTCTGAAACATTTGAATCCACACTTCCTGATTTCCAATTTCTGAAAATTGTTCATTTTTTAAAAATATACAGCAATATACACCTGTAATATTCAGACCCACACGCCTTGAATATTAAGAATGCTTTTACCTCTAGAGAGGGTCTCCATTCCCAGAAGCTGTCTAAGTATATTGTACACCTGTGCCTGACAAGTTGTTGTTTTTAGTTTGAAGAACTTAATTATTCAATAAGCTGATTTTTTTTAGGGGGGAAGGGTTTAGAGATGCTAAATAATTTAACACCAACAAGAATACTGCTTTTGGTCTGGTCATAGTAGTTGCAGCTTTCGCTTCATTAACAGTAAACTTACTTCCGCTTTTGCCCTCACAGAGATAAAGTGAAGGTAACCAGTTATTTTTAATCAGTTGAAGAAAACAGCTATGTAATACCGGAATATTGCAAAAGCTGAATATTTGCTACTGAAAGTGACTACTGACAAATCTTATTAACATTGGTAACAAAACACAATGCAAAATTGAAAATCGCACAAATGAATATGAAGGGTTCTGGGAAAATGCCAAAAACAGCAAAAGCTGGGAAAGCAACTCTACCTGAATGCTTGAATCAAATGGAAAGGAGCCTTGTAGGATGCTGAAAGGTGGTCTGGGGATGGCCAGTGGGGTCTTTGTCTTTCAGGACTTAACCCAGTGGTGTGCCTGGATAGTACTTTGCATGGAAATAGGACTATTTATGATTGCTGGGTTGGTTTTTAAAATGTTTTTAATTTGTAAAATCATCATTCTAATCTTTACATGAGTTTCATACAATTTGTAGACTGAAAACATGGTACAAGAATGAAAGAACGATGAAATTTAGGATAAAAAGCTAAACACTTGGGTACTTACAGCTATTCATTGATTCAAGATGGCAAGAATAACTGAAATTTACATAAAGCTAATACTCTAACCTGGTAGACTACTAAGTTTTCTCCTTAAACTCAGTATGACATGTTACACATATTTTTTATGAAATTACAGTTTGGCAAAGATTTTATAATTGGGTAGAGTGAAACTGAAGATCTTGACAAAACTTCCTTAATAAGTTTGTTTCGAAAACTTGACCTTTGTTTTTTTATTATATTTTGGACATTCACATCAAGTTCTAAGAACACGACTTCAATTATCAATAAAAGCACTTACGTATCCAAGCCCACTTTGTAAAGCACAGAAAAGGGTTTAAAGCACTGAATTGATGGCAAAACTTTTGAAACATTTCAAATGCACACTTTCCAATTCTCCATTTCTGCAAAATGAGCAGTTTTGGCGAGAGGTTTTTTTCTCTATGAATACAGTACTGCACACCAAAAATTTTCATAACCAGAAGTCATTAATAAAGGAGAGCCCAATTTGGGAAAGTCAAAACTGTATGTCATTCCCCTTGGTATAAACTCCAAACTCCAACATTGGGCTTGATCAGTTTTAATTTGTTATATCAGGTTCATTATTCCATATATTGTACTGTATTCTGCCACTGATGATTATGATGGATTTCAGATACAGTAATTCCTAATTGGGATATTTACATGTGATCTTGTCACAATAGTTGCAGCTTTAACCGCTTTGACTTAATTTTCTTCAGTGCCTATATGGGTTTGAACTGTATTTTTACATCTTTTACCTTCATATCAATAGCAAGTGAAAATTGGATTTTGAGTTTTTTTTTTTTTAACTATAATTTTGAATGGCTTCTAGAGCTCTTCTAGCCACTGAAAATGACAAATTTCTTTGGTGGCACACCTTTAATAATTTTAACACAAGTGAATATTAGGGCATCTTAAGAGGGCTTCAACCACTTCTAGTTAAAGTTATATTTGATGGGGCAAATTTCTATTAATCTTTTGGACTTTCAAATTTATGTTAGATTGTTGTATTGTGAAAACAAGCACCATCTGATAGAGAACTTGTTTTAATAGGTGATATGGCAACAAATCTTCATTTTCGATACACTCAAAGCCATACAATTTTGCAATGTTCTTGTGCCATGACACTCGGTTTACATGCCATATAAAATAATGACAGACTTTAAATACTGGAATTCAAATCTACTGTACTCTGAACACGTACAATTATATTAAAATTGAGAAATTTCACCAGTTTTGAGTCAAAACTGAAGAGCAAGGCAACCAGACTTGCAATGAAGGGGAAATTCAGATCACCGCACTATCCATAAACATGGAGTCTACAACTGTCAAATTGCACTTTTTTTCTTCTAAGAGCATATATTCTTATTTTCTAAAGAACTTTCCATGAAGTTAGCAGCACTATTTACCACTCTTACTTAAAATAAAAATCACCAATATGCCAAATGACTACAAATAATTTTCAGTCATAACTCCACTAGTGGATTAAATTTCTCGATATATGAATTAGTATGTCATTAAAAATATGTAACAAATGCAAAATTCGTATGACAATATATCTGCAAATGCTACACATGATCAGGTACTTAATATACTACACATGACTGGGTACTTAACATACTATGGTTTTGGTTAACAAATTCATTATGGTAAAGAACATGGACTGCTAACTTACATATTAACAATAAGAAACCCTCCAAGGAATGATTAAAAAAAATACTTCAGACTTTCAGATCTCTTTATTGAAAAAGGCCCTATTTTCTTATGAAGTGAAAACACTATCCTACATGAAACTCAGCCATGGCTATGAAAAAATCGAGTGATGAAATTAATGAATATCTCCTGGGTAATGGCGAGGCCAGAAACCAGGGCCCTCAAAGACCAAACATATAACCCCTCATCTACAAGGAGAAAAAATAAAATTAAAAAAAATATATATAAAAGTAAAGAGAAAAGAAATTTTCCCAAATTTTATAATACAGGGAGAAATCTTTGAATGGTTTCTACTCTTGTAACATTCAATAAAAAATATTAAATACAACTGGATAAAGACATCCAATGGGCTTTGTACAATGTTAGCTATATGACAAATCATCTCATAATAAAAAAAAGGAGACAATTTGAATAATCTGGTACGTATTCTCCTTTCCTACTGGCATTTATAGGCATAACAGTACTGTACTATTGTATAGAAAAAGGTAACTATTCCAAGAATTCTACTTTGAGAGGGGAGCCCGGTTCCTGACTAAGCCTCGCCTAGTCACACAGACAACAGTCGAAATTTAACTATCAATGCATGTTCACTGCTCAGTAATGAGGACTGAATGAGGAGCAGCAATCTGGTGGTTTTGTGCGATTCTGCCCACCCTTGTGCTTTCTCAAAAGAATAAAGATTCCACATTATCATTCTATGGAGAGAGAGACAGAGAGGAAAAAACCAATTAAGGAGGGAAGAAACTAAACCATACACGATAAAATGTAGCCAGGACACACAAGGAGCAAGAACCAAACACTGTAGCATCTCCACAAGTACTTCAGATCCTCCTCTACACTACCAATGCAGCTTAATGGAGGTGATATTCCCTTGCACCATCACAAAGAAATAAAAAATAAATAAGTTGTGGTCAAATATGGTAATTCTACAGTATATCACTGTAGTCCACTGTGGAAGTGCGCCTTGCTTTTCAGTCTGATAACTATCAATTTTTTTTTGCCAGTAGTCCAGGAGCGAGGCTACCTCCTTCATGTCTTGGTTTATACAGTTGTCTTCTCATTTCATGAGGAAAACACTCTCCAGTACTTCAGAGGTTACTGTGACCAAGTGTCACTGAAGGGCTTCAACCAGACATCACTACCAGACAACCACCCTGGCTGGTTAAGGATTAGCCACAACCAACAGTACGCCTTGCCTGCTGGTCACATCACAGAGAGCTTCCCTTAATTTATGTGACTAGGAACCCCAGGTGCAGCGTAGCCCAGCTCAGGCCAACTTTCTTTCCAGTGTCACGGCACATCGTATTATGGGTGTTGGAGCTTAGCCAAGCCCCGAACACAGAGTCACCGTCACTGAGGGTCCTTTGTCCCACCGTCTGCCAGCAAAAGCACTAAAACCTATATCAGCAACAATGCTGGCAGAGGCTGGGTGGGGAGGAGATGATGGCTAGGAGGAGGCTGGCCAGCTGCCTTCCCATCAGCTTTTCCACTTGGAGTGAGACTGCTGGCTGTGTAGGCCACCTGATGGGATCATGTCCAAGAGGTACTGACGGTGTACCTCTGCCGCTTGACGCATCAACTCTTGCTGCTGCTGCGCTAAACTTTTACTGCTACTGCTACTACTACTGCTAGAACTAGATGTTGAAGGGGCAGATGATGTAGGAGGTGGGACAGCCCCTAACTGAGCAGCAGATGCAGCCATCAACTGCTGCAATTGACCCATTCCAAATGGATTATACGGCCCTAGTAGGAAGGGATTCAGCATATGAGCTGGCATTTGTTGAGCTGCAACAGCTGCTGCAGCTGCAGCACCCATTCCCTGCATTCTCATCAGCTGCTGTTGAGCAGCTTGAAGCTGTTGAATGGCAGCGGGGTTTGTCATTGCAGCGGCCATAGCTGCTGCCGCAGTCATGCTCTGCATGTACTGCTCCTTTTGTTGCTTACTGAGACCTGGTGGTAGGAACATTTCCTTTTCTCTTTGCTCCCTTTCACGTTGTTCACGTTCCCTTTGCTCTCTCTGCTGTCTCTCTTTCTCCCTCTCCCTTTCACGTTCTCGTTCACGCTCCCTCTCCCTTTCTCTTTCTCTTTCACGTTCCCTCTCCCTTTCTCTCTCCCGCTCCCTCTCTCTTTCTCTTTCCTTTTCACGCTCGCGCTCCTTCTCACGTTCACGCTCTCTTCTTTCCTTCTCTCTCTGTAAC
Source organism: Macrobrachium rosenbergii (assembly GCF_040412425.1). Lineage (NCBI taxonomy): Eukaryota > Metazoa > Arthropoda > Malacostraca > Decapoda > Palaemonidae > Macrobrachium > Macrobrachium rosenbergii. Next base: position 14,034,571 of record NC_089793.1, on the reverse strand, counting down.
TGAGTTTCCCTCTGTAGTTGCAACTGAGCTGCGACTGAAGGTGATGAGCGGTGACTTGATCCTCTTGAACCGTGACCGTAATCAGACTTGACAGCTGTAACAGACACACTAGGTGGTAGCCGGGAAGAAGGAGATGGTACTGAAGCGACTGATACTGATGCACTTGAAATATCTGGTTGTGGGGATGCCTGTAGGAAGAATGCATTCATTACAAATGCCTTGAAATAGAAATAAGATTACAATGAATAATACTTCATTTATATCACAAATTCATTTATATCACTTACAAAATTTTATAACATTAACTTATTGACAAACATGAGGACAGTAAGTAACCTTCACAGGTGCCACATAAGCTGTTTGTTCTGATCGATTTTATGAAACTGTCACAAGATACATGAAAATATAAACTATATGCAATTCCCTTGTCATCAAACTATACCTTAATTAAAAACCTTTTGGCAATTAATCCTTCTCCCATTCATAGTATACTACCCAATTTCAAGTCTTATTGGTCAAGAGAGAACTATATAAACAATCTGCCAAAAATAACCTATAAAACTTAATTTCTTATAATAGATATACAGTTCACAAATTTACTCATGTCTAAGGAATGCATAGAACCTAGCTAACTCCAGCATTAGACATAAAAGAAGAATTCAGGACAGCAGCAAGAATACAGCATTAACCCTCTGATTTAAACACCTCACAGTACCTTGAAACACTATTGGGAAGTTTTTCTAAATGTTCAATTTTAATTTTCCTAAATGCAGCCAGAACTTCCAAGTTTATATTATTAAAACAAGTTATGTATTAAAGCAGGAAGAATTATATCAATATTTACAAACTATATCACCATGCTTGCTTTACTACCCGAAAGGTACAATACAAAAGTTGCTATCAGCATTGGAAAAATATATAACAAACTGCTCACTAAGCAACCTGCAACACATATTGCAGAAATATAATCTGTTTCACATATCAAATATTCAGTATAAATATTTTACTGAAACTTTTAAAAGTTTTTGAAGTAGCCCCAGGGTAATCCAATATGATGCAGTTTAATAAAAACCATTAACAAATATCAAGAATTTTACACACAACTTCCAAGTCATATCAGATAATACATTTGAGTTGAAAAGACTGGTAGTCACCAATAGCAGCAAAACAGGCTCACTGGCATGCTGCACTGCTGTTATTAACAGATCATAATTTACAAGAACAAAACTTCAACTTTTGGTTATACCAAACCTTCAACCATTCTTCTCTCAATAACAACTAATGTGACTCTTATTTGGAGAGATTTGCTGTCTGAATGGAAATCAGACTTTTCACTACTAAGAGTCAGTTTTTTTTATTAATTCAACAACATACTTCATCATAAATTTCTCACAGGACTACTTAAAAAATCTATGAATAAGTCTGAATTTATTCATTGTACTATTGTAGGGTAACTGTACAGTGTCAATTTGTCTATTTTACAGGTGCAGTCTATCACTTACTTCTGCATTCCAGCTAACAACCTTTATGTTGTACCAATGGGGTAATAAAAGTGGGCACAGTAATGGAAGAAGAATTTTGCTAATGCTGACTAATTATTCATTATATTTGTTATCCATCACTGTCCTTTAGTTCACCACTATTAAAATCTGTCAAAAGGTATGAAAGTACAGGTCTATATGTATGAGTGTTTTTGGCTGCTTTGCATCTCAGATATTGCATAAATTACTTCACAGATGTGACATTGCTATTATCTTACTCATCTGTTTTCTCTTGAAGTTTGCCCTGGACACTTCTCTTTGATGTTAATAGTTTAACTAGCCCACTGACTAACTATCCTCAATATGGCTAACCATAAAAATTATCTGGGAGAGTATCTAGGTCTTAAGATTTACTGTCCTGTTCTCATGCCTTGTTCATTCCTCCAACTTATTAACCACCAAATACTGATAAAATATATATTAATCCTTTCAGGTCAATGACAACACTGGAATTTTCAGGGTTAAATTATTTGCACCAACTTCAAAAGAGCATCATTGAAATGGAACAGTGGCGGCTTGCACATTACATCATCAGCATTATTTTTATGTGACACCTATCAAGTTACAATATACTGCCTCTATTCATGATCATTTTGTGAAGCCAAGAGTAATGGCTGAGTAATGGACCAGAATGTCCCAATGTAATCAAATTACTTAGGAGATAAAAATTTAAGTCAGTTGTTTAATTACCAAATTACTCACAGATAATTCTAGTAATGCAATTTTACACTGAAACCACTACCTGTTATAATCCTCAAATCTTATGTTATAATCCTCAAAATCTTACAAATCTTATGTTATAATCCTCAAATCTTACAACACATTCTCATTTGACTCTTATTCCTTCAAATTCATGACAATTCATGCCATTATAGCTTTTGTTCTGAGTATGTGACAATTATCATACTTCGACCAATTTACAAAATCTGAATTGTTGTGATATGACATCCCAATTTTGACCACAAAAACTAATATATTTGAGTACTAAGTTTTAGTTATTGCTTTTAACGTATACTTATGTGATCCATGCCTCATTTATACAATTTTTATACTTGTAAAAGGAAACTTCATCAGTTTGACTATTCGAGTAAAACTGGCAAATGCTTTAGTTAGAGGTACTGCAATCATCAAACCAAATACTGTAAGCCAAAATTGGAAATTACTGTAACTACTTTTTGAACTGAATGACTGGAAAAATTAAACGTAGCACCCTCTTCTTTTACAGAATGATTATTATATGTTCTGTGCCGAATCTGGGTCTGTCAACAGCCATAATAGGCAAGTGGAAAATTGTGAATTACAATTTTTCACTGACACGATGTAGTGTGTGTGTAAACAAGCATCTGTACAATAAAAAAAAATAATAATAAAAAATACAGCAATACTATTAATCTTGATAGAGGAGCATCCTCAGAGCATCGCTTAGAGAACTTTTCTAGATTTTAATACAGACAATTGGCTTATGAACGCTTCGCATTTCATCTCTTATTCCTTAAAACTTTTAAGTGTGGCTAAATAAATAAATAAAAAAAAAAAAAAAACAAACAAACAAACCAACCATAGTGGATATTGTAAAAGTTGCATTACTAGTCACTATGCATACAGTATCAAGTTTTGCAAAAAGCTTACAAATAAGTGTTCTACTGACTAGTGCATCTAAAAGAAGCAAACAAAGAAAAAGGCCAAATTACATAATCCATTCAACTCAGTCAAAATTCTAAGAAAAAAATTGCAACAGAAAAAAAACTAAAATTGTCAAGTACCTTGTGCATCCATACCTGTGCCATCCGGGCTTCTATTTCTTGCTCTTGTTGAAGAGCTTTTACAAAGGCTGCTTTCAGCCTATTTGTATGTTCTTGCTTTAGGAGACTTTTTATGTTAGTTGTAACGCACAACTCACATACAACTTTAACTCCTTCGTCCTTATCCTTTTCTGTTTTAACTGTAAACAAAGAAAATGAGTTTACATCTCCTTACGTTTCAGACATATTACAGCTATATCAATTTTAACATATATATATTTTCACTTCACAAGAGATAAATAAGTGTCTAAACTTCCTTAAATGATGCTATCTTTTGGGGTTAGCCAAAATTATCAGTGCAATAACTGTAACGTTAAAAATGGATATATCTCCAAATTAATATTAACAAAGAGCACACCTTTACTAGCTTTGAGAGCAGCTTTGTCCCATTTCCAAGAGGGAGTGAAATCTGTTCCACACTGTGTACAGATGAATGGCGTAGGATGCAAATCTGTCATCTTGCCATGTAAGAGTATGTGCTCCACACACTGCTCTAATCCCAACAAATAAATGAATTCTGTGTTGTTTGGGTTAGGAATGAAGTTCATCTCCGGTGGGGGAGGCTTGGGTGGTGGTATCTGGAGAGGAAAAAATGCATGAAAAAATGCCAACAGTAAAATTATAATTTCAGTTTCGACAATTATTAAACCATTTCCCTATCCAGGCTGAAGAAAATTTAAGGAAAAAATGCATGAAAAAATGCCAACAGTAAAATTACAATTTCAGTTTCGACAATTATTAAACCATTTCCCTATCCAGGCTGAAGAAAATTTGATAAGACAGTAAAAAGGCATCATTATACCTACTAACAAACAACTAAGCAAAAAATTCCACTTAACAGTTTTTACCATCAATTATAGCAACCAAACTAACATATTCAACATTCATACAGCATTTATCTATCTTCTGATACAAGGCTACGTAATGTTGCAATCTTTCAAATCAGCAAACATCAATTCACCCTTGAATGGGCTTCTTGGTACCTCAAATCCTTAACAATTCTTCTCAACAAGATATCTGAGGCTGGCAGTGAAAGACATTTAGTATAAAAGAAAAAAATAAGCAATATGCTAACCCTAAGCAGCGTTTTTTCCAACTGTTTACGTAGGGCTAAACGGGCTGCTGCTTGACGTTGAGCAGGGGTATGAGTCTCCTCCAATCTGGCCATGCTTCCAACACTGTTGTTACTGCTACTGCTGCTGCTACTGCTACTGCTGCTGTTACTACTCACCGGCTGTATGAATAAGAAAAAGCAGAAAACATGAACTAAGACCATATGTACAAGGAACTAATAAGCACTATTGTATGATTCGATACGGGAAATAAAAAAAAAAAAAAAAAAAAAAAAAAAAAAAAAAAAGAGAGAGAGAGAGAGAGAGAGAGAGAGAGAGAGAGAGAGAGAGAGAGAGAGAGAGAGAGAGAGAGAGAAATTTTTTACAGTATTGGTTTAAGTTTGCACTTCTTTGTTGAAATACAAAACCCATGACAAGTTAATACATTTCTAAGTTAAATGCAGCTGAAGCAAGTCCTGTGATTCACTCTTTTCTTCATGCCATCAATAAAAACAATCAGCAAGAAAATTATATTTGTCATTCAAGATTCCAGGAATGATGTCTGATGCAAAATGGAATTGAAAGAAAAAGCATGGCTTGTTTTACTTCCCTATCTTGGGTATATCAAGCCCATATGTCTTGAGATCAAAATACAACTGAATGTGAAGGAGATAATAAAAGTAAACCTAATGAAGTAAAATACATAAATGGTGAAATATCAGGATATCTTATACTGATCCTACACTAATATCAATGTGTGTAAAATCCCCCCACCCCCCACCAAAAAGCCATGTCATATACTGTACACACTTTATGAGTGAAAGTTATTTTGTCAATATAAGACCACAAAAATTCCATCTCATACACATATTACAAACATGAAAATACGTATTGCATCAAGTTCAAAAAATTGTTGCACATTAAGATATACGTAATTTCTCCAAATGGTTGAAGAAATGAGTACCTCACCAAACTCACTTGGAAACTGCCAACTCATCTAGTACAAAAGGGTTTTTGACAATCCTCTATATAAAATTTCACTACAAAATAAATGCAATCTCATAATACATTTGACAAAACTATAGCATTCTTCAAAACACCTGTAACCAAAGATTGCGGCACAAATTTAAAAAAAAACTGAAATCGGCTCACATCTTACGTAACTATCCCTCAGGCTATTATTGCTCATCACCTAAGCAGTTTTATTATTTGGAATTTTTTTTTAAGGTGAATGACTGGCAGCCATTAAGGAGTGAAACAAACCTGGACACCATAAAAATGGCGGTTCAAACACACTTTTGTCATAGATAGCCCCATGATTCAGTATGTTTATGGGAGAACACTATATACTTGCTTTGGGACATTAAATTGCTTGTTCCATAAAACTCCCAAGTTTGTGTACTGCTTTCTTTCTGCACACAAGGAAATCACAGGTTCCTCCATACTTTTCATAGTCTAGACAAGCATGATTCTCTCCCATGATTTTCTATAGATTCCATTTTCAAATATTACCCAGACTCTTTAGCTTGTTCCATGAAAACAGATTACCTTTGGTTCTCTATTTTCTATAAAGATTCACTTAACCTTTTAATATTCTAATTTATAATTTATTGTCTCAATGCTAAGGATCCAGGTCCATCACTGGAATAGTTGTTAAACATTGTATAAGCAGGGCACTTCGTTACAATGGCCTCCACTTGTATATCTGTTTGTGCTTAACAAGAAGAATTGGAATACAGAATTTAGGCCCAAGGCCAAGCACTGGGACCTACAAAGTCATTCAGAGCTGAAAGGGAAATTGAAAGTAAGGTGTAACAGGAGGAAAACCTTGCAGTTGCACTATGAAACAATTGTTAAGAGGGTGAAAAGGCAAATGGAATAAAGAAAATATGAATGAAGGTACAATAAAAGGAATGAAAGAGGTTGTAGCTAGGAGCCAAAAGGATGCTGCACAGAGCAAAGTAATGCCGACAGTGCACCCACTTGAGGTGCAATGATGGCACTAATCCCCTACGGGATACTTTACGAGAGCAATAAACTGTTTCTTGCTTAGTGCAACCAAATCCAGCATCATGAGCAGTCAAGTCATCTTTCTCATCCAAACATGATGATGAGTCACACAGATCCTCTTTGGCTTCAACAGAAGAGGTTCTACATTGACCTGGGTCTATTAGTGGACAACCCAAAGGAATCTCACACTGGGGGAAGCTTCTGAACCAGCCTCACTTCACAGGTTCCATGACTGGCTGACATTCCTGCATTTTCAACACATCCAACCAATCTCATCCAAAAACAGCTCGCCAAGTTCAACAGCTGGGATGACACAAATAACCAGGAGTCCGTATTTCTGGTCCTCTAACTGAAAAATCTTTTTTTTTTTTTTTTTTTTTGCCAATCCTGTTCAGGGAAAAAAAATCAGCTGCTATTAGAATACACAGAGCAACCCTTTCACAGGTTGACGGTCATCACAATCTCGAAGTGCATTCTAATCTCACATTAATTTTAAGTAACCAATCTGGAAAGTCTGTCTCATGTCATTGTGTGAAACCTCATAGCTAGGATATAGATCTGGTTCTGATGAGTAAGAAGGCCTCCCTTAGGACTTTTCCTCAAGCATCTATGTTGAACTTTATTCCAAAATCCTGTCTTCTTTCAGATGCGATCTCTTCAAAAAGTATCAGTGTGCTCCCTGGCAGAGTTGTCATAACAAAATGCATCTTCTGGTTTTACTGACTCTTCCTTCATAACCTTACACTGCATATGACCTCTGTTTTTACAGTAGAGACTTCCTGCTACTTTGTCCTCTTAACAGTGATTAGTGACTTTGCAGCAAACATGGAAATCGTGATCTCAATCTTCAGGACCTTCTTTATATGGAGGGTAATAAAAGCAGACTGCAAAGAACACAATCTACTGATTCTAGCAGATGATCACTAGGCCTTAATCAGAGGTTTCAGTCAAGAGTACAATGAAATTTAAGGCAACAAAGCCAAGACCCGAGATACTTTTTGCCTTTCAGCACCTCAATACTGAAAAAACCAAAAACAAGTTGGAATGGTTGAACATTAAGGCAAAGAAGAAAATAAATGAGATGAAGTACAGGATGTACAAAGGTCTAAAAGTGAACTTGAGAGAAAATGCTTATTTCGATTAAGAATTAACAGTTAAGAGAAGCTGGATAAGATGGAAGGAAGTTGCAATGGCGGTGAAATATACTAATGGGAAGGCTTTATTCTCTGCCATTCTTCAGGCATTAAAGATGTCATTTACTTTTGAAAAATTCTACTTTAAACAAAATCTTTTGTAACACAATGACTCATTACTCACATAGTATTTGCTTTAACTCTATATGCTTCTCATTTTTCAGATACATTGGTCTGGGCCAACTTGTTACGCCTTTCATTTTTCAGATACATTGGTTCTAACATGATGACAATTTGTATGTTAGTCAACCAGAAATTTCATCCATCTTTCTGGCTCTGACAAGTAAACAGTGCTTACTCAAGAGGTCTCGCACAGTTACGAAGAAATCAAGGTGAGGACACACAAGTGCTTTCTCTTTCCTTATCCTTTGCCCCTAAAATACAGTTTGCGGCTTTCGGGCCAGCCCTGGGAGAGCTGTTAATCAGCCGAGTGGTTTGGTTAAACTAAGGTATACTCTTCTGCCATTATTTGCAATGAACATGGAATGCCACTTTACTGTTACCAGAAATTATTACTTATCGCTGTGGTGCATTAGCAGCTGAACAGGTAAAAAATCTGTAGCTGGACCACGTAGAAACTGAGCAACAGAAAGGATAACAAACAACAATTGACGGCAGATGCTGTAAAAATCTCAATAATGTGTACACAGGCACACTGTACAAGAAAAATAAATGGGTAGTTCATAATTGTGGCAATGTGTTTAGAGATACCTTTATATAGAAATATTAATGTATGTTGAATGACTCGACAGGATGGGGGGGGAGAACAACCTAGCAGATTTGCTTCTACAGTGTACATTCACATAAAAGTTTTCTCATTTCTTTCTTTTTACTCAATATTATTTGCTTTAAGATCAGTTTGTACAACTAAGCTAACCAATATTAATTGTCTAAATGGCAGTGTACATTATTCTGAATCTGCATAAATCAAGGAGTCCTCATATAGAAAAACGTTAACGAATACCTAATGATGAACCATATTTAAAATGTTAACGAATACCTTATGATGAACCATACTTAATCTTTAATAAAAACTTTTCACTGAAGCATTAACCATCATGGTTTGCCATATTACATAACCTTAGCAGAATCTTCAGACATTCAAATTACCCAGTAAACATTGCAATGGGAAGAGCTTGATGCACACTACAGAGAGCAGTTACCCCTTACGGGACAGGCTAAATATATACTGTATCCAGCACACCGGGCCCCAAGCCCCCCAAAACAGGCAAACTTTAAGGTTGGCCAATTTAAGAAGAAGAAGAAGAAGAAGAAGAAGAAGAAGAAAAAAAAATCAATAGAAAGAGGATTTGCAAATGCACATGGTGTAAGAGAAACATTCTAAAAAATTTTCCCTACCTTCCACTGTGTGGGGCCTCTTTTACAAGACTCGTAAAAACATGCTAATTTTACCATGTTATAAATTTTTCTTCTAATAATTTATTTTATTTTATTTTGTAAAATTATAATTACAGCTCACACAATATCATAACTGATAAGCAATAAAATCAGTAACAAATTCCGAGTATATTTGTTTTAAAATATTTACAAGATTTACCGAGATGGGGAGATGCAGTAACTTTTTGTGAGGTATACATGTTCTAATATTTCTCTGCAAAATTACAATTATAGCTGACATATTTTCTTTTCAAAATTACAATTATAGCTGACATACTATCATATTTCTGTGCAAATAAATAAAGACGTCAAGGGACAGAGAGGGGCAATCAATACATTAACCCATCAAGTCTCAAGGCATACTGACCCCCTTCTGTCCTGCGCAGAGCTACTACAGTTGCCGTAAGTCATTTATGATCATCTTTCCCACTAAATTCGTCAAAATCATATGGCGTGTAATATTAATACTCATATATGAGTTAGCCTGTCCATCACTCAAAACTCGTTATAGATACTCATATGATGATGCCCCTCCAGTAAGGGTTAAGGAACTGTATATTTAAAATCTAGAAGATACCAGAGTACCTGGAAATTAGATTTGCAAAATCACTGAGTCAAGTTTTTGAAACTCGTAGGGCCGACAAGTTAGATTTCCTCTTATATGGTGAAAACTGAACAGGGTATAGTTCAAGACACTTGATAGCTAAGAAGTGAACAAAGGGAATGGATAAAATGTTGAAGACAAAGTGATAACCTATGGTCACAGAAACACTGTGGTAATCTTTGGTACTTCCTGTGCCACACAAAAAAGAAACTCTTCTACCTCAAATTAGCTCAAGTTACTAAATAACAGAAAAAGACTAAAATTGGGTTTGAATTTCAACTACAAGAAAAGCTAATATACTAATGGTTTAGTGGATGAACTGATCAGTAAATACATCAACAGGGGAATGTCAGTAGTAGCACTCTAACAAAGGATAAGAGATAAGAAAGATGTGAAATTTCTTAAGCAACTTTATGTAACAATTCAAAAAGGTCGTCAAGCCGCTATTATGATCAGTTCCTGCCAGAATTATTTAAAATTATATTACTGCAGCTGCTGGAAACTGCAAAAGTATACGTATCAAAATAAAACCAAAATACTGAATTACAACAAGTGGAGGGGGATTATATCCAGGGCAAAGCATTGGAATACTGAAAGCACACAATCCTGGCAATCCCACAAGATCAATCATATACCCTATATTATCACCTAAACAAGAAAGTAGTAAATACGTTTTTAACATCATACTGATAAACTAAATACCAGGAAGCCATTTGCACCCATCACCAACTTTACTCATTTCTCTACTGAAGACACCCAACCAAAGAAATCTCATCCTTTATTAAAAAGGTAATCATAAATAATTTTCAAAATGTAACCTCTCCCCTTAATAAACCGAGACAAGATCTTGTGCAAATTATGCTCTAGCCTGGCAGTACAGCAGTGCCAAAACCTCCCTTTTTTTATATAATGGTTGGGGTTGACCATAAAACTTGATAGAATACAATGGCAGTATGACAAGGACCCATTTACATAAATTATGGGGAAAATTAATTCATACTGACCATATGAAGACTGGAAAAATGTTGTACTTAGGGATATGTTTTAAAGCTGCATCCAACCCACCTTGGCACTAGCAAAAAATTAAAGGGAGGGTATATAGCTGCCTTGTTTAATTTGTGCATAACCCATTTTAATGAAAAAGGAGACAATGCTTTTCTATTTCATTTTAGTGGAACATAGACATTACACCAGATAAATAAATGGTGTAATAATGGATTCGTCAAAGCTGCTTTACTTCCTAACGTGTCTCCCCACAGAAAAGGAATTTTCAAAGCTATTTAATGTTTCACACCATGAGGTGAGAATAGACAAAAAATTATTCCATTCCTTGATTTCCTCACACAAAAAGTATAACTCCTTTTCCCAGCTTCTGCATACTGCAGCCCCACAGACTTATGACGATGCACGATGTTCAAACAGCATGACACCCATGCACAAAAAGACTATCTTTGAGAAGAAGAGGAGATTTTACTTATTGCAGTAGCTGGAAACTGCTTTGAATGGCCTAATGTGAAACAATTATTGGTTTAAAAGTTAACTTTTGCAGATGAAGAGTGAAAATCAAGGGTACTAAAATTACTATTGGAACAATTTGTTTTTTTGCAGATATTAACCTATCATTATCTTCTTAACTTACAGCAACTCAAAATATTGTTACATATGCTAATGTAAAAATCCCGCAACTGATTCTAGTTCCTGGAGGAGTCTGATTTCACTAAGATCAACATGAGTTCTGAACATGTGATTAACATCCTTGAAAATGCTTGATATGTCTCAATAACCCAATACTATACATGTTACTAAAATATCTATGAAAAAAGTTTACAATATCTCAATAAAAACAGCATACCACAATATTATGCTTAAATTCCTTGACAAAAACATACATAAAACCAGAAACTAAAGTCTATAAAAAAAAAATCAGAATCCAAATATAAAATCACAGAACAGGATAATGAGTACTGACAGACAGTTTAACCAGACTACCAGGTCAGAATGAACAGTTGCAGCCTAGCAACAACCATTACACTGAACACTGTTTTCCTCTCATTCCTTCTCAGTTTGACATTGTACATTTCTACAAAATTGTTTTACCATATTTCTACATTCATAGAGCTTACCTGCAGGATTTGTTCGTGTGTGTGATAAGGAAACTGAAGCAAACAAATCAAATTAACACTGTCAAATGGGAAGAAAAAGTCTGTGGACGACAAGTCAAAAGCTTTGTCTAGTTTTTTGCTATCTCTGGTTTCTTTCCACCTTGAACTTGTTTGCTAAATTTTCACTTATTTAAAAAGTTCTTCAAGCACACTCTATGCATCTGAAAATATGACTCGATGGCCTCGTTACAATTTATTAGCGCTTCAATCTTCATTAGTATCAACTCTATAAACCTTTTCCAATTTCAGCCACTCGCCAATTGATTGTGCTTGTTTACTTCCAAAATATTCATATCTAATTTTGACATTTTTCTATGAATTTCATGTCATCAGTTCATCAACAGTTGATAACTGGATAATAATGTTATTACAACATTAAAACCTAACAAAGTTCAGAAGTGTGTAGAGTATGCTATGAACTAGAGAACATGATAAGCCATAGTATTTTGGCATAAAAACTGCCTTATACTTATCAATTCCCTAAATTAGTAAATTAACAAAAAATTGAGAGTACTATCCATTCAACTTTCACAGCTTGGTGAACCTGACAATCTATACAAGTATTTTCCATTCAATTATAACTATCACTGTCTGCACTGGTGGAAGCCAGTTTCAAATCCAACTTCAGGTGAGCGCTAAAGTCTACAAATGTGAATCAGTCTTAAAAGAATTTATATTGTTTTTTGTTTGTTTCTAAAAGTAATCCTGCTTCTTTTTTCATTATTTATTTGAAATCTCCTTTCAAGGCTGATGTTAAAAATTAAGGCAGCTAGTATTTACCGTTTAGACATGAGAAACCCACACAAACTGTACCATACAGGTGTACATTTAAGAATGGCGAATATGAATTTAAAATTTAAAGGTCAAAAATTACATATTTTAAAAACATATTTTAACTTTACAATGTTTTAGGATAAAGACACCCAAACTAAAATCAGCCCATGTGTACTGGTAAACTTGATCCTGAAAACAAGGTATACACATAGGGATTAGAAAACTACAGGACCTTCATGGTAATGGGTCTACTTAACTATATGCTACCATACTTTTTCATGCATATGTTCGGGTCCAAGGAACTTTCTTCAAGCTGAAATACCAATTTTCATTCGGTTTTTATGTAGTGCGCACAACAGTGGTTTATATACACCATGTGTGTACACATACATAATAGTATATACTGTGTATATACTACAGCAAAGTAACCAATCAACTTATGTAAATTAAACAAATCTATCTTAAATTGAATATGAAATTACTCCTGCTTATACGAGTCGCAAGTACCTTTAAAGTACATACAACAATGGATGAATAAATAACTTTTATGAATGCTGTTTCCCAAAATTCATTTGTATGATTTTTCCAAAGGCTGACAATGAATGAGGCATTCACAGCATGCCCGAAGAAAACAAATGCTTATGGGTACTGGGTGATCATGGGTATGGGTGACTGTGGTGTGTTTGTCATGACGGCCAGCCAAGCGGGAAAATAAACTTAACAACTGGAAGGTAACAAAAGAGGGTACAGTCAACTCACTATTTGGAAGCCATTATGTTTACTTAATAACACAGCCAAGGCATCAACTCCTAAAGTACCTCCAATTTCTATATAAAGTCTATGTAGAGAGAGTAGAGAGAGAGAGAGAGAGAGAGAGAGAGAGAGAGAGAGAGAGAGAGAGAGAGAGAGAGAGAGAGAGAGAGAGAGAGAGAGAGAGAGAGAGAGAGAGAGAGAGAGAGAGATATTATAAACTATCATGCAGTACAAACTTGTTTAAAATCCAAGGTTAACCTAAATCATGAAAGGCAAATATGAATGTAAAAAATCTGTGAATATACAGACTGAAGCTAAACCGATGGCAATTTTATACACCTTAAATGGTTTCAATAAAAAAAAAAAAACTACAGCTTCTTTCTTTAACGAAACATTCAAATACTATTCTCTAATCCTTACAGAAACAATGGTACAAAAATTACCATTTTACAATGTACCCTTGCATACATAACCTTTCCTATTGTCACCTAACTCTCCCTAGCGTGATTATGTCTAACTCTCTCTCTAGTGTGAGGATGTCCTAAATACGGTATATACTGTACTTCAAGGCAAAAAATTTAACATCACTAAAGGTGAAAACAAGAGCAAGTTAACTTCCATACAAAAGTGTCTAAGCATTTAATTATATAAAAGCACTTACTAGTTTCAAATGGTGATTGGTAAGTGGCTCATTTAAAAAATTGATGCAAAGGCTGTGACATCTCTCAAAATAAAAACCTACCAAAAGGATTAACTGTATAAGGGAACAAATGTATAAAACCCTTTCATTTCACTCAGAATATTATTCAACAACAGGATGATTGCTTCACACTTTAATGGGTGACATGAATTTTAAAGGTTTCCATATGAAATACTGCATTAAAGTACGAGTGAAACTAAGAGCTATATACTCTCTTCGTCAAGTACAGAGAATTAGCAGCATAAAAGCAGGGTCACAATTGTGTAGGAACATGCTCTCTGCTTTGAAAAATAATATTTCTATAAAGGAAAGAAATTATATCTGTGAGTTAAAAGGGCAGCATTAAATGCAAAAATAAAAAAAAAAGGAATAAAGTTAGAGGAGAGGTTTGTAAAATATTAACAAAGAATTTATTGACGTCAATGGTTTACATAAAGAAAACCACTTTAATAAAATAAATTATGTAAGCAAAATATAAAATGAGAAAAAGAAAACATATTACTTAATTAAATGACAACTTCAATCAGCTGCTTTCCATAACCTCCTAACTGAAGACTGAGGTGAGTAATTAAATAATTTGCAAACTAAAACCAGGTTTCCAACAATGAAGCAGCTTTTGAAATAAGTTGCAATACACCTTCCTTTGAAAAACAAATATTAAATAAATCAATTAATCAAGTTTGAACCAAATCAAGACCCTTCACCTTTTTTTTGCCCAAAGTGTTTGTTAGTCAATGCCAAAAATATCAAGAAATGAAAGAAACAAATTAAATGCAATCATAATAAAAGGACTACCGTAATAACAACTGAGTAAGCATGGCAGCAGAATAATGCCTGGCTGAGCAGCATGAGATGATGTGCGAACCTTTATGAGAGCACGGTCGACTGATGGATGTGTGGGATGAGGGGTAGACGTCCGCACCTTGGAGATGGACACCTGGGAGGGAGAGTCCCGTGGACCTGGTCCAGGAGATGACGACGAAGCAGGGGAATCCTTTCGGATTATCTCAACCTCTTTTGACAAGTTGAATGGGAGGTTTAAATTGGCCGGAAGCCCTGATAATAAAGCAGACGATGAACTGTTCATGCCGGAACTGGATTTGCTGCTACCGCTAGAACCATTATTTCCACCTGTGCTGGTCAAAGTTGTTCCTGAAAGTAAACAGTTTATCAGCTTATCTTTACAAAACCCACAGCTTTCAATTTTTTGAGCATTACAACACTGCTCCAAGTTTTGAATGGAATAATCACAAAACCCACAAAAGATTAATAATGTTAACTACTCTCACTCATTTCTTTCTTGTTCTCACATACTAGCATATGACAAGCCAAAAACCTATCTGAACACTTACCTCTAGCCAAAAGATGTCTTTTAGCTTGAAGAGCACTGTCTGATAATGAATCATTAGATGTAGATGAAGATGATGCTGCAGCCATTATCTTCACTTGCTGCTTGTACTCTCGTGATGCTTTTATGTGAGGAGGAATTGCTGACAGTGATGCCTGAAAAGAAAGAATGTATTATCAATCCATATGGCTGATAACACAAATTCCTAAAAACATAAATGAATGCTACAGAATATCTCGAGTTATTTTGCTAGATACTGAAATATTTCAATAGAAAAGTTATTTTGCTAGATACTGAAATATTTCAATAGAAAAGTTATTTTGCTAGATACTGAAATATTTCAATAGACTCTCTTGCACTTGAACTACACAAGATGATCACTCCACATAACTTTTTCAAACACCAAAAAATTTAGGTTCACTTTAAAATCTATTTCTTTTTTCTCCACTACCAAAAAGCAAAGTTGTAGCTATCAGGATGTTTGAAGTAAAAATGGTGACCAGTGGCAGAAACACTCAAGTCTTTAAAATTTGTATAAACCAATGGTTAATACCCAAAAGGCTTTGAAAACTGTAACAAGTACACTATACCAGGTTCCTCCCGGAAGATTAAATTTCACTTCCTTAGTGCAACAGAAAAACAGACAAATTTCCCTAATGTTGTGACAAAATATCTTGTATTAAGTTGTGACAACATATCTTGTATTAAGTCACGGTTCATTTTGTACCACCTACGGGTTAATCAGCTAACAACCCAGAAGACAAAAGGCAATGTTTTGACACACACACACACACACCTGTTTTGTACTTCTACAGTACATCAATTCTGTATTCAAAATATCTCCAGAAGTACTTAGCAGCACTCTTTGTAGTGTTCATGAAAATGATAATTTCTTAAATATCAAAGGCAAAACCCAATTGCCGAAGAGCTCCTGCTATCATTTTTAAAAGAACTCTCTCGATACCACAAATGGTGTTGAATGTAATTCAAAGAAGAAAAGACTACTCAAACTTTCTTCATAAAACCTTAATACGTATCCCTTCTAATATGAAAGTTCCGTTTTTCTTTACGGCTGCATATGTAGTAACATTGAAATTGCTAAGATGTGCCGAGAGTTGCTACAAGCCGAGGGTAATGAAATGCATACATGATTCTCTCATATTTTCCAGAGTCTATGGGAGAAACTTGAGGTCAACTGAGCATGACGGTACAAGAGAACCTTGTATTTTTATTTCTCGACTTAAACCACCCAAGACTAGACACTGCTGGGTCTCTAAATGGCCTTTGGCAACTTACTACAATACGCTAACAGTGAGGCTGGTATGCTGCAATCATATACTGTACTGTGTTTGTAGAACAGTAACGTGGTTGGCCTTACATACCTGCAACCTTTACACAGATCAAAGGTACTGTACATCAGTAGCTTCTGGTTGCCAATACCAACACTCCAGTGATAATGATTCCATAAACTAGTCTGGCTTAAATTTATTATAATACTTACAGTGATGATGATTCCATAACCTAGACTGGCTTAAATTATCATAACATTTCCAGTGATGATGACTCCATAACCTAGTCAGGCTCAAATTTATCATAACACTTCCAGTGATATTGATTCCATAACCTAGTCTGGCTTAAATTTATCATAACACTTCCAGTGATACTGATTCCATAACCTAGTCTGGCTTAAAATTATCATTAAATGTGCACTTTCAACAAGCGTCTCGCAAATAGTAAATTACACCTTAAAACCCATCCTTCATGTATCCTCACCCACCAACTGGACCCACTTCCATTCGTGATTCAAGAACTAAGACTTGTTTGTGATGCAAAGATTTTAATAAATCTTCAAAACATCAAAGACCAAAATTCTGGGGGCAGCAGGTTTTCAAACTCTGAAACATAAAACTTTTATTTGATTACTGCAGTACCTTGTGCTAGTGCCGGAAGCCTAGGGGCAACTCATAACTACTTCAACAATTCTATCCCTCTAGAACCACTACTAAACAGTAGAACAGAGTGCTGAAAATAGAGGATATACTAGACTACCTCAGAAAGAATCACTACAAAACAATGGCATAGAGTACTGAAAGTACAGGATACACAGTGCTAGACTACCTCAGAATGAAGTTGCAAAAATAGAACATAATGAAATTAAAAACTCTTAGAACCCCAACATTAGCGCCAGCATTAGGGGGAAGGGGGGAGGGCATGAAAACTTATGCTGAAATGCATGTTTAGGATCAACAAATACAAAATGGAGGTGGCAATAAAGTGAAGTGGCTGTATAAGTCAAAGACAACAGGCACATTAACACCATTAACATTTATTCACCAACAATTATGTACCAAAGTACTTCACCAACTGTCTGAGTTCTTCGTTAGGCGAGTCAATAGAGTTGTGGGCTAGCACTCGCTAGGCCCAAGTTTATGTCTCCGGCCGGCTAAAGAAGAATTAGAGGAATTTATTTCTGGTGATAGAAATTCATTTCTCGCTATAATGTGGTTTGGATTCCACACATAAGCTGTAGGTCCCGTTGCTAAGTAACCAATTGGTTCTAAGCCACGTAAAATAAGTCTAATCCTTCGGGCCAGCCCTAGGAGAGCTGTTAAAACTAAGGTATACTTTAACCAACTGACTGACAGTAGCCTGAGGATATAGTAGCAAAACAGAACATATCAAGGATGTACACTGCAACTGTTACAAGAGTGGAAAGTAAGATGAAAGCAAGATATGAAGGAAGTACAGTAAAATAAACGAAAGGGGTTGCAGTTAGGCTGAACGGAAGCTGCAAAGAATGAGGTACAGTAAAACGAACAAAAGGGGTTGCGGTTAGGCTGAATGGAAGCTGCAAAGAACCTAAGTAATGCCTACAGAGCACTGTGAGGTGGAGACGGCACTAATCTCCTATGAGGTGTTTTGATGCAGTTCTCATATTGTTAACAGCTTTTTTATTCCACTTACTGTTCATCATTACAGTCAACATTTCTTCACTTAATTTTGTTGGGAATTTTGCAGAGCAAATATTTTCTTAAACCTTATCACTGTATTTTGTTAGAAGCTTATGTTACATTGATTGCTGTGCCGAAGAATTTAAGAATTGTACCTCTTTGTTCTGATGCAGTTCACCCACGTTTAAATTCCTCAATCAACATTTCATAAAAATGTTAACTTCTTTTGGTACTGGTTTTTGAATGAATATATCTCAAGTAATAGCCTATAAAACTATGTGATACTTTGAGAGCATCTGAAAATTTAATGCCAAATGTTCCGATGCAATAAAGAGCCTAGCCTTACTGTGGATTGTACAGAATGTTTTACATTGTAAACCGAGTACGTATATGATAAAAACAATGAAAATTTGGGGAATGCATCGGTCAAACTTTAAACAAAATGTGACACAAACATTTGCGATACATGGTACTCTAAAGGGATGATAAAGTGATAAGCTACTGTTTAAGATGTACTGTAATCCTGCAATTCAGAATTTTCACTAATCTGGGTCCTCCTTGGTCCCATGGTATCAGATCTGCAACAGTCTACTTGCAATACTAAAATAAGCATGAAATATATTCTGGTGAGCAGATTCAAAATTTAAATAAGGCAAGAACAGCACAATAATACACAGCAAAATTTCAAGGTATGTCACAATGTGTTACGAGGAAGAGAGGACAGAAAACAAACTTCTTCACCATCTCCAAGACTCTGTGGTCACTAATGGTGTTTCGATAGAAGATAACCCTCATTCAAGCCCCTGAACACACAAGGAAAATTTTGAGACAGGTCCTTTCTCTATTTTCCACCTGCTTAAGACTCATTTCCTGTGATATAAATATGAAAAAACTCGAGTTACAAAAACAAACAAAGAAAGCTTTAACCACTTATGAGTAAAACCTAGCTACAGTGTTCTGAAAATTCAATATTTTCAAGTATTAAAATATTAATAAAATATACAGGGCTCAGTAAATCTATTTCATGGTATTTGAAATTGTATCGTTTTCATAATTTTTCAGAAAATTTATTCATAAACTTACAACACTGCGTAAAAAGTTTTACAAATGTGGAAAGGTAGCACTATTTCCCCATTACCTCATTCTCCATTAATATGAAGTTCCATATACAGAAAATTGTTTTTTGAAAAGGCAATATTTTAATTTAAACAACCCCTTCCACAATGGTTAGATTGGACAGCATTCAAACTTAACATGCTTTGCAATCCCCCCACAAAGGTTAGATTGGACAGCATTCACACTTAACATGCATTGTATCCTAGAAGGGTTGGATACATTTTGGCAAACTGGCCTTTCAAACCAGTCATAGGACTGACCTAAACTATTTCCAAGTGCACATACTACAATGACATCTGAAACCTTATGAGATATAAAAAATATTTCTTTTAAATAACAGCCCCAAAAAAGTTGTTCATTACAAACCTACTGACCTTATACAGTACTGCCATTCCACAGTGCAATTAAGAATATTTGCATGAGTTTGTGCCAGTTAGAGGACCCAGACAGCCTTGCAGTGCATACTCAATGCTCTTATGACTGATACCTAGCTTTTATGCAACAAGGTATAAAGTCGCTGTTGTTATGCTGGCCTGGAATTTAGTTTCAAGTCATTTATATCACTGCTTACTTTAAAATAAAATTTTGGGGTGGGTTCATTTCTAAGGGATGTTTCACCTTGGTCTGCACATTTTCAATTTGTGCAGGGGATTCTATCATTTTACTGTGTGCATTCTGCTGTTCCTAGTAAGCACCAATCTGAAGTTCTAGGTGTGCAATGGTTTTCATTTCAATCACGATCCCCATTTTCTAACAATTGTCACTTTAAATTTATTAAAATTGTTACCTATTTTTCCTCAATTTGGCTATGGCTTTTTCTTTATTTCTTAAGCTAAGAAATGATGACCTACAGAGTTTACAGTGAACAGCATTTTCTTGCCACAGTTGTTATCATATGCCAGAGTATACATGTTTAGGTTTATAGCAAATGTTTCTGATGGTTTTACATCCTCCTGGCTAAGGATCCCAACCCTCTGTGCGCATCCTGGAAATCTTCACAGGAGCCACGCTGAATCAGTGGGATTAGTCAATGGTTCATAGACAGTTCCTGTCTGCCAAAAAGGGATCCTACAAGTACCATTCTAAGGCTTCAAGATCAGCCTCTTCGTCTTCTAGGTATACAGCCATAACCCAGTCGACTTCGGTGAATATTCTTTTAATGAAATGTGGTCACTGTGGTCTGATGCCTCCTCCTGCAATAACTCGTGCCTGGGATCAGGGCATAAAAATTTGCCCATGAATGTGATGATGGATAATCAGTGTGATTTTCCTTCCTCTACTGCTCCCTTGAAGTTCAAAGCATTGCTACATGCTCAAGGGCACCATCAGGGAAAGAAGCCCAGTAAGAATTGATTCTCTGTAAAACCTTTCTTGATTCAAGAGGTTCCAGCAATTAGGCATGTAGTTCACCTTTTTAATATGAATAATTCAAGCCCTGATGTAAAATTTTGTCCAATTTCAACAGTGATATTTTTCCCCTTACAATACTGTATATTACATTAAATAGAACACAGTTTAATAAAATGCATCACATCAGATCTTAGAAATGTCACTTTCCACAATTTTAGCTTCACCACTTTTTTAAATTTCATTTTTAGTTTTTCATATTATGCTTACTTCTGCAACTTGATATCAAGAAAACCATATATAAACTAAATCCCATGATAGCAACACAAAAGCCTTCTTCCTTCATGGAATTGCATGAAAGAACAAAAGTTAACCAAGTCAACATAAGAGTACTACACATGCACAAAGAGGAAGATCAAGGACTCCATTGCACAAGAGGAAAAATAAAAATATAATGGGTTTGTAATCACCAAATGAAATAGTTTTTTCATGCATGAAAACTGGAGAGGGATGAGAAGCCATTAAAAGATGCAGTATGATTAGAAGATAAAAAGATTGGGCCAAATGAATAGGTTTCACCTTCTGAATAGTAAAATGTCAATTTCCGCAGAGCAAAGGATATCCGATTCCATTAGAGAAAAACCTAACTAAAGATGGACTGCAGTATAAAACATATAAAAAAATATGGCACATAAAGGATATGCATTTTCACCACCTACGTCTGAAACCTTGGCTATTCTCTAGCACTTACTTCAACTGATCCTATTTTTTTATTGCCATTAATAAAACAACTCTCAACATTTAGAAATAGGAACATTTAGTAACCCAATTAACAAAACAACACTACACATAACTTTCCTACCTTTGCACTCAAATCTGGCTTAATGAGTGGTGGAGGATGAGAAGGTGGCAACTTAGTAGCAGTAGTATTTGATGGGAGTTTAGTGAGAGCGGCCTTTGCATCATTGGCTGTTCCACTGACGTTCTCCTTCATTATCTGTAAAAATGCACACTTATAACTGGCCACATATTTCAAAACAACCATAAATTTATATTATGTACATATATGTATCACAAACCAAAACATGCTGTACATGAACCATAAATAGCAAACAAGCATTTTCTTTCCTCATATCTCACATGCAGTAACAGATTAAGGGTTAGACATAGTACTTTAACCAAAGACATTAAAAGCTAGAGTCAGGTTGGATAGGGGATTTATTCGAGTTTATTTCTATGAGACTAGAGTCATCTAGAAAAGACACTGACACCAAATGCCATCACTTTCAATGACTAAGAATATAAATATATAATTGATACAATGGAAAAAAGTTGGATAAATCAGCACTACATAAACCAACTAGGAAAAACATAAAACAAGAAGACCCAAGTATTGAGGGTAAAGATTTCTGGGGCAGATAAGAATTGCACCGACACTGAAAACACAGGGGAAGAATACGTTTGGTGGTGATGGTGAAGTTAGTAAATGTGAAAGTGGCATTCATAATCAACCATGGGATCCCCATTCCACTCTCTCAACCTTTATAGAAAAAACTTGACTAATTGCATCAAGTGAACTGAAAGCTACAAGAACCATAATCAATATCATTAAGTCTAGCAGCTTCCTATGTGACCTGCGCCTCAACAAAATGGGTGACTCCCTTACTCATATTTACCCTAATTGATCTCAGCATCTTAATCAAAATAAATTAGCTGAAAAATTAATTTAGAACGCAACTCGGATAGTTTTCTAAGATTGGTCTTCTGCTCAGTGCCGCCTGCTAAGTATGGAATGAACAATGCATCAAATATTCCTTGCATTCAAAAGTCTTGTTAATGAACAGGAACCGATAAGGTATGTTCATTCCACTGTACAGTCGATATCTATGGAATATTTCATTATGGCATGATCAGGCATGAATCTTCCACAATGTTTCAATAGAGCTGATACTCCCCAACATGGAAGGACACTCCTCAGTGAAGCATTATATAAGTCTCAAAGTGCTGATCTTGTCACAACAACGTGAGTCTTAACACCAATCTCAGAGTTAACTGCTTTTGATTTGGGTTCTAAACTGTTGGATGGATGTGACTCCTCTCAAAAATCAAAACCCTACTAGCTGTGGCTGCAGGCCTCACCTGGGACTGCCTGACCTTCTTGAGGAGTACCAGCTTCATCTCCTCATTGCGAAGCTCTACCTGTAGTTGACGCACCAGCTTCATCTTCTCTGCTAGTTGCTCCGGGCTCAGCTCCTTTATGGGGGCTATTGGCGGCATTTCGTCATCATTGTCATTTCCTTCGCTGACTCCGTTGTCCGAGTCATAACCGTTGGACACGACCACCCCATTGACTTTTGGCGTTTCATTTGATTCAGACTCATGATTTTCATGAGTATTATTCTGGATTTCTGCTTCTAACCTTGGTCGAGATGTAGGTGGCGCTTCGCTTTCACCTGATATTTCAGATTCCTCTTCACCTAAAAACAAGATTAAAAAAAATTGTCAATAAAGCACTCTGAGCAAAATAAAAAGTAAAAGCATCACGAGAGATAGAGAGAGGGCGAGAGAACCTTTGAGACTTATCCAAATAAAAAGTGACATATAAAAATATAGGAAATGTAAGGCCTGATGAACTATGCTCAATGTATAACCTTTACAAAAATAATGGATTCATATGATTTAATAACATACACACCACACCATACCAGCAAGAGTTACCATTACCAAGGACTGAGGTAAAAACAATCTTCATTCTATTTAAAATTTCATTTTTCACAAGAAAAATTCTTCACATATCCTAAAAATGAAACTGCAATGTTTCACACCTAAAGATTCACTATCTTGTACTCCACAACACTCAACAAAAATGACTTTCTTGGCATTTGTTTGTCAGGATTCCCAGAAAATAATACAATTAAGATATAAAGATAACTGGCAATTGACAGTGACTCAAACTTCAACAAACTATAGAAAGAGACCTTGTAGAGTTGATTCTGAATTATAAATTATCAAAATGATCTAAGTTCACCCAAAATATGCCATGGCAAAAAGCAGCAAATTTAATTAATAGATCACGGAGACAAGCAATTTGAGATGGAGAGAAACAATAAAACCAGACCATGGTTTGCAAATTCATCTCCCAGGATAGAAATTCAAAATTATTATTTTTTTTTTTTGTAAACCAATACAATACGTTAATTCAATGTCCTATGTAACCCACTATATACTTATCAAGCTTACTATAATCTTTCCTGGTTACATTGGGCATATCACATTTTATCCTTATTGTTTTCAGGGTAAATTAGAACTATAATAATTGCAAAGAGTTGGTATTCACCACATTTACAAGTGGCCCCCTATACCCACAAAGATTCTCAAAGGTCATCATTCCAATATTACCAAAAACATTCTTACATTATTGGCATTACGATAGTTCAAGAATGTGGATTATCCATTATGAACTGTGTCCTTGTCCTCTTCATATTAAGATTTTTTCCGTTTTATTCATATTAGGAAAAGCTACGACCACAAAGTGACTCCAGCATTACGTTTACTGTCAAGGCATTCACCACTACTTTGAATTTCATGGTTACCCATCAACAGCTAAAATTGACATGTGACAAAACTTTGCATCAAGGGGCCAGAGATTCACATTTGTTAAAGCATTCAGTATCTGGTTCTGATAGATTTTAATTAATTTCTGGGACTTTTACCTCTGGTGTGGTTATTCATTATTGGTTTGCATGTACAGTAGTTGTTTAAACTTTCCTGCTGCTATTATTCAACAATTACAAATAAATGTATAGCCACATTAGAAACTGAATTAACTGTAAACTGTTGACTGACAAAAAATATTTACTTTCCTAACAAAAATAATAGTTTACCTGCTACCCTTATACTTTAGTTCTCATGGCTAAAAGGACAATTATTAAGTAGACAAACAAAATGCAGAACAAAATCAATGGAAAACACCTTTGTTCGCAATGCACATAAAAATTTAAGCCAATTTTTAGTGCTTCTAAGAGTAAACTCTGAATTATTCACAAAAGAAATGGGAACAAAAACTTTCATGTAAATGCCTTTTGTGCATTACACTGCTACGTTATGAATACTATATAAGTCGCACTAAGGGCAGACTTCTCCTTCTAGAAGTAAACAAAGTAGATCAATACAGAAGAAAAGATTTGGAGATCTTTCTCACCCATAATATGAATAAATTTTCTGCTGTGGTAATATCAAATTGGGACCATGAGAGATCCAATTGCTCCAGAATTACAGTTTCTGAATCCAATTTTCATCAGTGCTTTGGTTTTTTCAAATCTCATGTTACTAAAACAGTTATGAAAGAACTTTCACTTGACATATGAATTATATTTGTGAATATTCTAAATGAAGATAATCTATTTTAGTGTAAACTTTCTAGTGATCTATTGAACTGTACATATGCAAGTGTCATCAAATTAAGATTCTTTGATCATTGTGAGCTATTAAGAGGATTCAAGCTTTGATCATTGTGAGCTATTAAGAGGATTCAGGCTTGGGTCATCTAACAGCTCACAACCATCATACATACCCATAATTGGTGAGCTAAAATATTACAAAAATACCTATTACTTATACTATTATTGAAACCATATTAATTGGTTGATTACAATGCAAAATCAATTACCATTATCTACTCCACATATTTTCAAATCTTATTTATTATATCCAAATATCAAATGACGGTATTGTTAAACTACAATTTCACATCTTTAAAAGTTGCCTTGTAGTGTTTATGAAAGCTTACTGTCATTATAAGATGGGGAGTTGCCAGTGAAAGTCTGTTAGGATGACCAAAAAGTGTCTTCTTCATTTACAGCATAAAGGAATACTCAGTGCACCTCACATTACTGTTTTATATGGTGTCTGCAGCATCCCTTAGGGCCCTAGCTGCCCCCAACTTTTTAGCCTTTTACAACTTCTTTTTTCATCGTGCTGTCCTAGCTCAAACTATTACTACTTAGTTTAACTGTGGCATTTTCTCTTTTTCACTATTAGATCCTTGAGCTCAATCTTATTTATTTTCTGGATCTCTTTATCTTGCTCACCAACCACTATAACTGCCACTTCATTGCCCTAAATGAATTGCCAGTGCTTGGTTTACAGCCTGAAGTTCATATATGAATCAATCTTTATTCCCTGAGAATATATGAATCAATCTTAATTCACTGAGAATAAACTGCATGTGTAACTCTAGTTGCTCCACCAAAAATGGGAAATACTGCACCAAGTGAAACATAACAGTAACATATTGTATTACTTAAAAAAAAAAAAAAAAAAAAAAAAAAAAAAAAAAAATATAATAAAATTACCAAAAAATCAGAATCACACAAATGGCTAAGTCAATATAACAAGACCACATACAATAAAAACAGCGTCATATTCTGATTCTGCCAATTTCATTAATATGCTTTTTGTTATTTCTTGAATAATGGGAAAGGCTTGACAAAGGTACCAGCATATACCTTCATATCTAAATAATTACAATCCTAATTCATTTTACTGCACAATCTGCTAACTGTCCCAACCCCAAAAATGCAAGACGACATCAGGAAAGCATGTGATTTCCAGCCCTCCAGTAACAGCGGCACAATTATGGCATCTTCAAGATACATTTTCAAGACAAATAAAAAAAAGAATAAAGCAGACTTTCAACCAACATCACAACTTCTCAGCATGGGAATTTAAATTTGTCTCGGCATAAAGCAGACATTCAACCAACATCACTAAATTCTCAGCCTTGGAATTTAAATTTGTCTTGTCATAGTTTGGATATGTAATTTGTCCCGGCATAGATTGGATATGTAAACGGTAAATATGCACCTATGACACTTACCTTCCCTTGCTCTCTTATTGGTAGCAGGCTGACTACTGGATAAATCCATAACATTGTTGGATGCTGTTGAGGTGGGTACATCTTCAGTTCTTGCTTCCTGATTCTCCTCTTCAGCTGTAGCTTCATCAGATGTTAATGAACCATTATTAACAGGGGCACTTTCCTGACTGCCCTCCTCTTCTTCCTCATCCCCTCTTCTGGAAAAAACAAGAAAAATTTACTTTAAAATAATTGTATTAATGAAATACAAAAAAAAAAAAAAAAAAGGGAAACATTTCTGAAACTACTATATTGAAAGTGGCTACTGCCAGCCTTTTGCTTAACCCAACCCAAGCCTGGCAAAAAGAATTACTCTAAAATACAGCATCATGTACTGATAGAGTTACTAGAAAAATAAGCAACCAAATATTTGTCCCATATTGCTTGAGAAAATTGACTCAGTGGTTCAGACTCTAAAAATATGTTGCAATACATTAAAATTTGAAAAATAAAATGTAAAAAAATTACAATAAGAAAGTAAACTTGGTAAACTAAAACTGATCATGCTAACATACAACAAAATCTACTGTAATACCATTAAATACAATCAACAAACATATACATTTCGTAGGTTTATGAAAAGCATAACACTTAAAAATGCTACATCATTACATCCCTGTAACACAAACTGCTAACTTATACTAATTACAATCTCACGCAAAAATTTTCATCACAGAGGTATGTTGTTAATTAAACTATACAATTTCTTCCCGTATACATAAGTGGAACCTATCATATTGACTGAAACGGAGTTTTAGCAAGCACTGTAATATTACAAATTTGTGTACCAAATGAAGAGATTTGTGTATTATGAGTTTCATGAACTCACTCACACTTGTATTCTCTCATGAACTTGACTAGAAAGGTTTATTCATGAATAATGTAAAAAGGAACTAGTTAAAAATGTCCAAAACCTACACAAAGAGCAATGGGAAAAAAAGGAACTTCAAAGAACCTCTACTACATCACCAATAAAACCAAGAAAGGCTTCATGTTTTTTAAATGTCACCCTTTGTAAGTTACATAAACAGCACATGACCAAGTTATTCTCAAGAAAATTCAAATTTTTCACAATAACAGCCATACCATGTTGTATGGGATGTCTAGAAACAATTTTTTTTTTTTTCTGGTAAATGTCTGTGTGTTGGCATTTCTGCAAATTTCCTTCAACCCAACCCTATATGTGATTCGTAGATTGAGTTTAAATCAAGGTTTATACAGTCCATTGGTTTTAGAGTACAATATAAACTTTTCTACCAGAGGTTGGGCTACTTTAGTTGTGCAATTCCTCCAGAGCATCTAAATACACAGTCACTCCATCAACTTGGAGTTTTATCCTTTACCATTCATTAATGAGATTAAATTCATGTATTTAAAATTTGCTTTTGAAATGAAACTAAACAATGCAAACATGGTACATTAAAGTTACAAGGCTGTCCTCCA
Source organism: Macrobrachium rosenbergii (assembly GCF_040412425.1). Lineage (NCBI taxonomy): Eukaryota > Metazoa > Arthropoda > Malacostraca > Decapoda > Palaemonidae > Macrobrachium > Macrobrachium rosenbergii. Next base: position 14,006,460 of record NC_089793.1, on the reverse strand, counting down.
ATTCATCTTAAGAGTAGTTGGATAAATTTTTCTGATCTTATTTCAAATCAATTACTTTCTAAATAAAACACACATTAAACTTTTCATCAGTCAGGTAAGGGATGAATCTCTCTTATTTCAAAGGTATTTCAGTATTTATTCAAGTACTGTACTATAAGGAAGGCATAAGTTTCATGTCAACCTTACATGAAATAATCATTTTATTATATAATTCTGATATATTTGGAAGAGATCACCTAGAACAGTCTCATAACAGTGGGACATAAAAGTTTGAAAGTGCCAATCTGAAATAAGCACAGCAGGTGAGAGCCGTCTGTTGATTGCCTCGGGTAGGTATGGCATGTACTTGGCAAGATTCCATAGTTTCCCCAGATGCCCTCATATCTATCTGTTCCTTTTGCAAATTCAGTACTGAACTTTTTTAAGATCTCATCATCATTATTTAGTATACTGTGGCCCAAAATGTAAATGGTATACAGGTAGTGCACTGTACAAGAAATACTAAGCCTTCCAACCATCCTTGTCATGAAGAGATCAGGTTAGTTACTGAAAACCATTTCATTTACTACATCATAAATCTAAATCTATTAGCTTATTTTGTTAATGCAACTTTACTAAACCTGTTTTAGCGCAAAAAACTCAACTACACTCACGTAATTACCATATGAAGCAAAGATAAAAATTTTATCCATCACAAGTCAAGAAAAATTTTGAGATTACTAGCCACTATTTTCTTGGTTAAATTTTTTATTAATACTGTATCTTAAGTACAATACTGCCATTTACAAAATAAAAGATTTTGTTGCAAATACTTAAGAAAACCACAGCAGTTTCAAAAATAAATAACAGTACCCTAATTCTGTGCTGCAAGGCTATTTCTGTGAAATCGCTGGCTTAAATAGCAATAAAAATCTATCCTTCACTTGCAATTTAGATTTACATGGTGAAAAATAAAAAATTGTATGGTATACAGTATGCATCTTTATATGGCTAACTTCAACTCATCCTGTGGCCTTTTTATTTTGAAGTTTCCCTTCATTGAACACACTGAGTTAAAATGCATAAACAATCAAACTATGCAAATCTAAAATGACAGCAATTATAACTAATCAGGAAAAAATAACTTCATAACACCTGGAGATTTATTTTCTTTTTTTATTTTATTAAAATAGATTGTATAAACAGCACTAACCTTATATAAAGAATCATTCAAGAAATTTATAACAATTTGCAAGGTGTTAAAGTTCATATTGTATATTACTTTACTTTTGTCTTATGCAATACTTATGAGCCAAAAGACACAGAATTAAAAATCCTAAGATAACTTCAAAATTTATTTTAACTTTTGAGAATATGCTCTCCTTTTTGGAATATTATTGTTCCTAGCTTCATTTTATTTATTTTTCCTTGCAATTTACTACCAACACCCCTGTTTAAATTTCTCCCTATCTATTGGTCACTGCAATAACCCCGTTTTTACTTTGTTGTATACACAACTGGCCTTGGTTCCTTCATCTCTTCCACTGAACCCTCTGACTATCTTTACTTACCATTTTCCAGTACCGGGGTTACTACACTCTCAACCATTTGCACACCCTCACTAGCATAATAGGAACATTAGGGTCTACCGCCTTTGTGTTTCCAAGTCTTTGCAACAAGGTTTTTCTACCTTAAGCAACCCCCACACCCCCCCCAAAAAAAAAATAAGAAGTTCCACTGGCACTGGTAGTGCTGGATGCCAGGCTGAAAGTGCAACCCCACCCTCCCAAAGTATTCTGAGCGGCAGTGCTGGCACCCTTTAGTATGGGATCTATCACTGTGCTTCATGCATCAAGTTACACTAACCACCAAGACCATCTACCCAAGGCCATCCATAAACTGATGGGCTATGCACAGGTCACTGCCCTGAATGAATACCTGGGGTTCCAATCAGTCATTTTTTTTAAGTGTGCATACAATGTGCATTCCTGCAAGGTGACACCAGCAGGCACATTAAACCATTTTTCACTCTAAAACATTCTTGCTCATTATTTTTAGGTTTAGCTGACAAAATAGGAAAGTTGTCAAATACCACTATCAGAGTTCTCTTAACATGAAGCAAACACCTCCAGGTAATTTTTTTCCCTCATACTCCCCCCCTCCCCCTTCACATCTCACTCTTATATGTACAGTAATAAATACTGTACTGCCATTAATGTAAGTATAAAGCATTTTGGGGTATAGAAACTCATAGTATGACACTGCTAAATCTACATCATCCTTGGCTGAGTCAACATTTATAGGATCTTTTATTTGGGTCCTTGGTGAACAATCAATCTGCCACATTCATGTACTATGACATTAACAATTTAGCTTTAATAACGATCGAAATTTTGATGTCCTACCATCAAATATAATTGTCCTCTGATCCATAAAATATCAAGAATGAAAAAGAAATGCCCTTTGACCAATTAGCTAAGTATTTTTTTTCTCCAGAACAAAATATCTAACCACACTTCGCTACTAAATACTTAATGGCAGTACAACGCACACACAATCTGTTACTTTAATAACCCACTCCTAACTATTATGCAACTATCACTAATACTATGACATTTCAGAAGTAGCTACACTTCTCCTTTTTTCCTCTCGAGTGCTTTTGCACTTACAGTACTTTCCTAATCTTAACACTTTGTCACATCCCTAATTTGTTTCTTTACAATGTACTAATCATGGCACGTCGTCTAAATGTCTCAGCACCGTATTACAGAACACATTTGTGGACATATAACTGATTTATTTAATGAACAGCATTATCATCATTATCTTATTGTCAAGGAGTTTAACCAGGATAAGGATGGCCAGAAGGGCTTTCTGTTGTAATTACAACAGCATTTAATACACTGTAGTCCCTTACAAATTTCATTATAGAACATATATACCAAAAACAATGAAACTCTCACAAATTTTTAAACGTTTACAGAACTTGACATCTACTGCTAGTTGACATTTAATATATTTACTCAAAATTCTGCTCAAGTGTGAGCAATTTGAAGATGAGCTAATATTACTTTACGTGGCATTTTGTCATTTATCAAAGATGACAGATTTTAGAGATGTCAGATAATCCCCCACAAATAAATTCACCAGATTATGGGTCAGGCATACACCATATTACTAGACTGCAGTACACAATGTCTCAATTTGCTCAGTGACATGGAATATTATATTGCTCTATATGTCAACTAGACCAATCCACACACACATCATGGCCAATAAAAGAACCTAATTATATAGAGAAAAACTATGAAAACTATTGGATATTAAATATTATACTGAATAAAACCTACCCAGATTGCTATCCAAGCCTAACAATGCTAACCACCCAAAAAGTTATCCCTCATTTCAGAGGTCATATGGATCATGCCAAGGGTAACATCCCAAAGGGAAATACCAAATCCAAGTACCTAAAACAAACAATAAATACAAGAACTGAATAGCTTTCACACAGAATACCTTTCATATTACAAAGCTTGTATACAATATGCTCTTGAATTATTAGCTAACCACAATGTTATGATTATTCTAAGCACTAGAAACACTGCAAGAAAGTACCACAGAAAAAGACAACTGCAAATATTGCAAGCAGCAAAGTTGAAGTACGGAGACTGATCACAGAGGAAAAAGCCCAAAAGTATCATATACAAAAAATTAATAACTACACTTGTCATCAGTCATATTAAACTCAAGCTATAACAAATATCAAATTGAAACTTTTTTTTTTTTTTTTTTTTTACTTGTGCATTCCCGATTTTAGCTTCTCTACTGCCCATTAGGCTATGCAAGCTGTGCTTGTTTATTATGAATCCATTAAACACAAATAGCCTCATTTAAGGAAACCACTCTCTAGTTACACAAACATTTCTACAGTATATCTTGAAAGGCATAGATACTGTAGACCCAAGGCCACATACCAGCATCATCAAAGGTGCCAATCATCCATGTAACTTGGAGTTGCTTGCTATTTCAGGATTAGCCAGATTTTGAGTTTGATGTGGATGGCACTTGCTTTTCAGGATATATACAGTTGGTGCAAGCCCAGACACTGGGGCCAATAGAGCCCTTCAGTGGCACTCCAGGGTTTGGAGAGATTGATAGCCATAATTTCTAAAGAATTTTTCCTCAGACAGTCTTTTAAAACTGCTGATTATTCACTCAATACAGTATGCTATTTGCTTCAAAAATATCTTGACCTTTTAGATGTGTTGAAAAACGCTAACACTAGGAAAAGTTTGCTACTACAATGTCTAAAGTATCCAACTAACAGTGATGTAAAAATACATCACTCAGGCATTCATCACACTGACAGTGACATAAAACACAACACTCGGGCATTACATGATAATTATTTCCTTTCTTAGTCAAATACTGATGTTAATATTTCAAAATCTTCCAACTTTAGTTTTTCTTACATTAAACCACATTAAAGGCACTTGTGTTTACAAACTTGCAACTCCTGTAATTCACAAAAACCTGTCAAGTGTTGATCAGCCCAGTGATAACATCCATGTGATAGAGACAGTTTAAAACTACCACTGTACAACATTACTTAGCCCCTTCAGTAAAAACATCAGATACTAAAACACACGCTGATAAAAACTCACAAATGCTATTCTTTTTTTTTTTAAATATATGGCACAAAAAATTACGCTGTTCACATTTTCTTCGCCCTAGAAACTTGTGTAATCATCCTAGCATTTCAAGGACATAAAAATTTTTACAAATTAAGTTCTACATAATTAAACCCCAGCCTATTGAGACTCACCCAGTAACAACAATGAAAATTTATTTGGCCTATCTTTTATACACTTGGCCATGTCTTGCTCAACATTTCAACTAAAGCTATGGTAGACTGGGCAAAGATCTGTCAGCTGCTGAATACTTTTGCTAAAAGATTCAACACAGACATTTAAAAAAAATTAAGTCGCGAATATCAGAAATTATTAAACAAAAGGTGACAAGTTATAAAGTATGTTAATTGCTTAATCACAAGTTGAAGCCCAACTTATGGAATGTTATATAACTATAAACATATTCTTTTCTAGATAAATCTTGAAAACACACACACAAAATTTGAAATAAAGTCTCCATAATACACTGACTGATAGTGTTAGCCCACTTGACTGAATACAAACTAACTACAGTAAGTCAAATGTGGAATAACAGATGCTCTTTGGAGAATTCCACTATTTCAAGATGCTTTCAGAACAAACTGCCATGTCCAAACAAGCATACAGCCTTGCATTGAAGTTCTACATATTCTTTACCACTTCACAGCCAGCCCATAACCCACATCCCCACATCATCATCATCATCATCCACAGAGCTTAATTGTTCTTGCTCAATATCAAAGACATCAATGACAACTTTTACGATGCTTTTTCATATCCCCTCCCTTTTAACAGCTAACTATTTCCTGCCTCTACTAATTCCATTTTAATTTAACCACATGGACTTTTCAAGATTTAAAGACTTGTTTTGAATAAACAAATTTATGTTTGTTTTAAACAAGCAAACTTCAATTTGGAACAAGCCTTACAACCACAACTCAAAAAGGAAGTTGTCCACAAGCTGGTTCTTACTGTCACACTGCCTGCCCCCTACATATCTACCTTTCATATATGCACATAAGGATACAACCAGCCTGAAAGGACCGACTTTATCTATTATTATGCTTAATATTACTCTAAATATTATGAAAATTACAGCCTAGGCATAAGCTTATACAGTACCTGTAAAGTACTGTAGGACCCACAAGTCTCAAAAGAAAACACCTTAATTTAACAAAATTATCACACACGATTTGTGAAATTTCTAAGCTAGCTAAGTGCAAGCCAGCCAAATCATTCCTAGCTCAGACATATATATACGTTATATATATATTATATATATATATATATATATATATATATATATATATATATATATATATATATATATATATATATATATATATATATATATATTAATTACTGTATACCCTTCATATCTGTTTGCAGAGCTTCATGTATGTAGCTCAAAGTTGATAAAATTTCTCTGCAAAAAATTCTTCAAAATTCTGTGCAGAATGGATATTATCTTGTTACCCGAGAATGACTCCTGGCATAAAACTTTAAAGATTCAAGCACTGCAAGTGGCAAAAAGAACTTTAGTATAATCTTGAAAAAATGTTAATGAAGAAACTGACACCTTTAATCAGTAATCCTTTCAAGAAGAGGCACTAGGTCAACCCATTCTAAATTATATTCATCAATCATATCTATCTGATAGCTGTATCACTACTATTCTGCAATCCTTATTCAACAGTCTTAACACCAAACAATCACTTTGCACCTAAAACCTTCATCCCCTGCACTTTAAAATGTCTTTCCTGTGGCTAATCCTCCACAAACATTCAGCCTCCCATCTCTTGGTCCACAGAAGCCCAACTGACATTATCATGTATATAATATTCACCCACACGTGGAGTGAAGGACACTTTCAAGCCATCCCTATCTCCCTTTCATCAACATTTCATCTATATATGCATATATATTGAACTTCTGTAAGTTCCATTATTGTATCATTTCTCACTCTATCCCTCCCTCTGAGCAGTTGCCATAATACCCATATGGAGGGTAGCTGGACGACAGGCAAAATGTTCCTCATGCAGCAAATGAGCATCGTGTCTGTGTCAGTCATGAGCAAAATTTGCCCAATAGCATGGGCATGAAGCAATGATATCATCTACACTTTATCTGCTAGATAGTCTAAGGACAAGAAATTACAGATCTGGTAACATTAACTCTGACTCCTTGAAAACCCCAAACACATTATAGTTCTCTTCTATCTGATGCAAAAGTAATCTAATTAAACCTTTTCTCCTCTCATTCTGGATGTCTGGATAATTCCAAACTTCCTCAAACTGATAAAAATTACTTTCTTCCGAGAGAACTATTTTCTACATCTCTGTCAAGCCATTTCTCTAAGAAATGTTTCTCTCCTAATTCAGGTAACACTGCTTTCATTTCACAATTCATAAATTCTTCCCTCTCTCTACACTACATTAGGACTCTAATTGCATCTCTTCTCAGAGTATTATTCTGGCTACAGTTCAACTGATCTCAAATCCATATTCATCCAATACAGCTCTTAACTTTTGACTTCAAAGAGCACTTCTTGGCCCAACCATCTCCCCTTATCAATACTTCAAAGAGCTCTTCTTGGCCCAGACTTCTTTCCTTATCAATACTAAGTCTTGTTTCCCACAAATAACGGCTATTTAAAAGACACTGCAACTTTTCTTACTGACCATGACACAAAACGAAAGAGGCAGGAAAAAAAGTAATTTTGTATACAGTAATGGCCTGAAGAGAGTTACTGTAGTATGCATAAAAAAATTTTTTTTTACCTTAATTCATGTCCTACTTGAGTGAATGATTACAGCAGACTTTATTTGCACTCTCCTAAATTTTCTAGATCATCATTATGTTAAGAGGTCCATACTCTGTTATCAACCCAGCTATTCCTGCCCACTTCCCTCCCTCAAATTTTAAGCTTATTTTATTTAAATGTGATAAAAGATGCTTCCAATAATGAAACAGGTCTACAGTGCGCATCCCAAACCTACTCTACACATTCACATAATTCTATTTCACAAAAAAGAAATTCCAAGTTGTCAAGTTTGCAAGCTTTCAAAGCCGAATTGCTAATTACACTACTAAGCTACAAAAGTGTGTTATAGAAAGCATTTCTACATCCCTTATCTGACTCTGGGAACCTTCAAAATCTGAGTGAACTTACCATACAATCAGGGATAGCAATGAACTACTTATATATCACAGGAATGTACCAATTCAATTATCACTTTCCCATACATATAAAAAAATTGTGATTCATACTCTATAGTCGATAACCATTCCAATAAAATATTTGCAGCTGACAACTAATTATTATTATTATTATTATTGTTATTGTTGTTGTTGTTGCTGTTATTATTATTATTATTATTCAGAAAATGAACCCTATTCATATGGAACAAGCCCAAAGGGCCATTGACTTGAAATTCAAGCTTCCAAATAATATGGTGTTCAATTCAAAAGTAACATAAGGTAATTGGAAATACAGAAAGAGGAAATGTTATTAGAAAAATAGATAAATTCACAAATTAATAAACAAATATACATAAAATATTAAATACATGTCGAATTGCGTCAGGGTAGTAATGCATTTCATCTTCGCTTCAACTTCTGAAGTTCCAATTGCAAGACATCCTATGGGAGGCTGTTCAACACTACAGTCCAACGGTGCAAGGAATAAAGTCCTCTGAACCTGAGAAGTTTGACAGTGAGGCATATATACTGCATATTGGTGCTGCTGTTCAGTAAATCTGGTTGCTCTTGGCAGGGAAAAAGGGGTCAGGGATAAACTGTGAACGTTAAAAGTTAAAATACAACTTATGAAAAGTGACAGACAAGAGACCATCCGTCAATGATCAAAGTTATAACGGCTAATATTAGGAATCAGAAACCTACCACAACAAACCATTCCATCTAAAATAAACCTCTGCCAAAAGCAGACCTCCACACCAGAGAACAGTATTCTAGTAAAGGAAGCACTAATGACCTACAATAGGTTGCATCGATTTTATCACTATTATAAATATATGAAGCCTTATGAACAAACCCTAACTTTCATGAAGCATTTGCTGAAATTTGTATTACGTTTCTCAAAAGTGAGATTTCGTCAAAAGTTACACCTAGAAGAGTTAAACTTTCAGACTAATTCAGCAAAATCCCATCAACCTGAAGGGGAGGATGGGATGTTAAACCTGTAAGAGATCCGCTAATCGATAATGGTTTCATTTTACTCGGGTTCAGCCTCATACCCCACCGACCACACCATTCACTGACCCGGTCCATGTCCCAACTGAGGCTGAGGGTAGCTTCATTTCTCTTAAGTGGAGACTATATTACACCCACAAGTGTTGCATCATCAGCATACTGAACAATCATATCAGCGGACCAAGAACAGTACCCTGTGGAACTCCATACACAATAGGTCTTGGTTTACTACTGATCCCATCAACAGCAACTCGCTGCTGCCTAACTGTAAGGAAATCTTTAAATAATCCTAAAACATATCCACCCATTCCAAGATTCCAAGGTTTATAAATGGTAATCCTAAAACATATCGAATCCAAGATTCTCACGATTATAAATAAGTGCCTTGTGATTTACAAAATCGCAGCACTAAAACCCACTTGAATTGCTCTGCGCTCAAAATCCTTTATCAAGGTTCCCTTGCACATGGCATGTCAAGTCTAAAAGAGCATTGCAGGTACCAGTTTCTTTCAAATTTCCTTTGCATGGAATTAATGTAATTTCTCTCAGCAAGGCAAGACTCAACAAAAATGGTGTAATTTCATGTAAAGATTTGCAAATACTGAATTTGGACTGTTTGTTATGGTAGGTTCGTCTACATGTATCATCAAACCATGGCTGGTCATAAGGAAAATATTGATTCTCTACAAAATTGCAAAAAACCACTTTCACCAAATACGCTAAAGGACGATACAGATATTGTCATTATTGATTATAGCATGAAAACAAGTGGGATAGCCAAAGCTTTCCCCAAAACAAGGTCATCAATGAAAAATGTTCATCAATTTCCTTTTCAATTGCCAGTGAAAAAAATAAATAAAAAATATTGACAACTTCAAGTGTAGAACACAAGGAAGAGGAAAAATATGGATACACACCCATCTAAAATCAAAGTCAGAGGAATCAGACATGGAAAAGAAATACAAATAACCAACGTAAGGATGGCTATTCATCAACTTCAAAACGTAGGGTGTTAGTTATAAAGTTGTTCAAAAGAAATAAAATCCTCCTCCTTGTTGACAGCAATTATGACCTAAATGGCATACGCAATATACAGCAAACCATGAGACAGATAGGATAAAAAAAAAAAATAAAAATAAAAAGTAAAGATTCAAAATAGTTCAAAGAGGGTACTTCAATTTTATGTTGACTACTGTATAAACTTTTAAAAGCAAGGGTTGAATATATGATAAAACCAAGTAACTAAACTGGTAGATGACAATGACAAAGGACTAAACAAAAATAAGAACACTGAGCAGGTAAGGAAATGTGGAACATTCATGCAGAATCTACTTGGTAGATTCTACATTATATTCTTTATTTTTACTTATACTATCTTACTACTACTGTATACATTCTCCTCGGCTCAACATTTCTTTAGTCTTGGTGTTCAGGTGAAACTTTGCTGACCTGTTGTACCATTTTATTGGATGCACCCTTTGAACAGTGCACTGTTTGAATTTGAAAACTGCCAATAAAAATTAAAATGATGCTGGGATATTTTTTGCATACACTAACTACAGTGTGCACATCAGTAGTCAATTCATACTGACCAAGATAAAATTAAAAAAAGGAAAACAATCTGATTCTGAAGGTTCGTGTTTCCTTAAATTGCAATCCAGGTGAACAGGAACCATCACATCTTTACATCCACTGACTTAAAACAAATTTTTCTGGTACTTTTACTATTAGGAGATCTTACCTTTTTAGGGGGAAGAAAAAGTTCTGACTAAGACTATTCACTAATTTGAGATAACTAACAGCTTAAAGGCTAACATGAGCAGGTAGCCATTACCAAAAATGTTACTGACCATTATCTACAGGATTCAAATAATAGTTTCCCATGTTACTGTTAGACTGCAAGATACAAAAAAATTAAAATGAAGTCAACCATTCCACTCACGCTATCTACTCATCAATCAAACTACCTCAAGTCTTCTAATGCTTCATTTGTTAACAGTTAACACAGAAGACAGTAAAGTACAATATTAAGAGGACTGCAGTCACAGACAGCCTAACATGAAGATAACCATCTACAGTAAACCCCCTTTATCCGCATTCTCATGATTCGAGGACTCACGCATTCGCAGGTTTCTCTGTGGAACATATCTACCCATTATTGGCGGAAAATTCGCCCATTCGCGGTATTTTTCACTGAGAATTGTTCACTAATTATACTGTATTTTCATATAATTTTCACAAATAAATGCACTTTGTGATAAAACTATTAAAATACTCAGGTATAAGCATTTTTACAGGGTTTTCCTTGTGTTTAAACTATCAAAATGGGCAGTTCCAAGTGTTTTTTGAGGGGTTTTAAGTATTCGCGGATTTTAGCTATTCGCGGGGGAGGGGGTTCGCATCCCTCGCGAATACGGGGGGTTCACCGTACTCTATCATTTATTGACATTGGTGAAAGACTAACATCTATACAGTAAAATTCCATGGCTTTATGGTGTCCCTCCCAAATGGCAATGGTAATCACGTCAAATGCTAAAGGGATTTGCACAAAGGTGGCTCTTAATAAAACTGGTACTGCAGCTCCATTTAACGCCAAGTTAAATTCTGATTGCTTTAGTAGCTGAGAAATAAATTTCTGGTTCATATTCGCCAACCATATTCATGGTGGTATGTTTCTGTTTCCTAATAGTAGCAGTTATCACTTGGACCATCAACGGATGGTCTCATCAATTTTTCATAAATTGTATTTTAACAGACTTTTCACCTTCACCATTGACCCCTGATCCTATTTTCCTGCCGAGAGCAACCAGATTTGCTGAGCAGCAGCAGCAGCAGCACCATATGCAATAAATGTGCCTCGCTGTAGACCTCAGTTCCAGAAGTCATTTACCCCTTACACTGTTGGACTTTGGAACACACTCCTTGAGGAACTTCAAACAGTTCAGGCGACAATGCAATGCATTGTTACCCTAACACTATTCTCCTTGCATTTCAAGACTTTTATTTATTTATGATTTTTTTCTTTTTCAATAAGCAAAATCTCTTCATGTGTTTCCTTTTACCTCCTCTTCTTTCTTCTTAACAAACACCATATTCTTTGGAAGCTTGAATTTTTTATCAATAGCCCCTGTGGGGTTCTTCCATATGACTAGAGTTCATCTTCTGAATAATAATAATAATATAATAACAATAATAATACTCCCTCCTTTGTGGCAACACTAAATATAACTTACTTCCTTATTCAAAATAAAGAAAAACTATTTCAAATTTATGTTAGGAAAGGCTACTGAACTTCACCACACTTCTATGACATCTACTATGAATGCACCTCACAATGGCCAATGTAGTCTAAAAATCATATTTAGTTCCCTGCAAGATTGAGTCAAATAGTGTTAACCTATTTACAATAGCGTACTCATTCAGCTCAAAGCACCAACAATAACATGTTCCAGAACTAACTTGTTAAAGTATGGTATGCTGTATGTAATTGCTTTTTCGTGAAAAATAAGTAAAACCGCCAACAAAATAAATGCCTGAAATGGTCTCTACCTGCACTCTTAGCTATCCTTAACAACAAAATGTGACAATGGTTAGAAGTTTGACGAAAGAATCAATTTTCATGGGTTGCAAATGAACAATAGCCTACTGTATATGAGCACAGCAAATACACTGTACTATGCACTTGTTTTCTCATTAAGACACTGATGGAGCATGCAGAAAAATCCTGTACAAAATGTATACACAGTTTTGTATGAAAGTAAGGTATTGTACTTTTACCCTTTATTTTTCATGAAATTCAAGTTACGTCTAATGAAAGTTGACATGGATTAAACTTTTAGGGAACTTGCTTAGCACAATCATCCTTAAGTGGCTTCTTGATTATTCAAGAGGAGCTCCATAAACACTTTCACAATTAATTACAAAACCACCCAAGCCATTATACACTTTACTTGTATTGTATTTATTGCCAATAAACACAAAACGCTACTTATGAAACATACTGGTAAATATTTGCTGTACTAATAGCAGTTAATTTTACCTGTAGCATATTAACTGTTTCATTACATTTTCACAAGTAAATGTCATGAATCAAAACCTGTCCTGATACTTGTGCAATAAACACACAGTATTGATAATTCAAACATACAGTACTTTGAATAAGTTACTTGATATGTCACTCATTCTTGATACAAAAATTACTGTACATGCCCAGTAGGTTACTTTACAATTACTGTAGATCTGATGGAAAATTTACCAGTTGCCATTGCTTTCATAAAAACCTAAGTTTCAAAATGGTAGTATTTTGGACAGTGGTTGATCAGATCTAATGATTTTAAGTTAATATTTGCTCAAATTTATTGAAGTAGCCTTTGACTGTTACCCATTAGCTCTTGTATAGGCTTCTTAAGCTAATTTATTTGTGCACAATGGTATTTTCAGTGAATGAAGACTCCAGTATTTATCTGAACAGTGGAATGAAGTTACTAGTGACATGACTCTTGGTCTAAAATATCAGACAACACTACATTATCTGCTCTCTTATACATATGATGCTGAACATTTTTGTATTACCTCTGAATACAGACAATTATTATCTGGCACGGTTCCTACATCTGGCAAAATTATCATAGTAATGGCATATGCTATAGATCTTTTGAACTGCCATGACTGAAATAAAGTTCTGTCTTGATGTATACAGTATTGGCCATTTTAAACGATGGCTCTCTCTTTTCCATATTCTAACTATGAACTCCCATTATTCATCTGTAATATCTGCAGCCAAAGCAAGCATATGCAATTTCCTTTCTGAACAGCATATGAAAATTTTCTTTCTAAAGAGCATCAACATCTGTATTTAGCTCCAGCTCAAGAGCTAAGTCTTTTCAAGTGTGGAATGATCTTACCTAGCAGTATTAGGGTGCCAATACTCTCAATTTTTTTTTCTGCAGTACTAAGGTGCCAATACTCTATTTTTTTTTTCTGCAGTATTAGGGTGCCAATACTCTCAATTTTTTTATGTACAATTCCATTTACTTGTGTCTTCATTTTCCTAGCACAGCAGTTGCAGTTTAAATACTGACTAGTTTAGTCAATTAAATCTTTCTTTCCTCATTTTTGCCACTTAAAAGTGGGGCTTATTCCTTTGCATATGATTTTTTTTTATACACTCATCTTCAGTGACTGAGCCTTACTCTATGCTTCACCTTGCACACCCCAGTACTAAATGTCTTGTTTCCTTAACCATTACTGTCTGTAACAATTTCCCTCATATATTAGGGTTCAAGATCTTGAATGATATGTTAAGGAGTTCTTCAAACTCTTAATATCATTTATTTCTATCTCAAGTGGCTTCTCACTCTGGAGCATTCTGACTTGTGAACTTGCTGTGCAGAAGAATGGCCTTTCAACTTGTTTAAATTACTGTTCTCTCTTTCTTTCCATAAAATTTCCAAGGTAGGAGTTCAAACTACAAAAAACATTCAGTTCATGTGGTTTTCCACAAATTAGGTCCCAGAAGCTGGTCTGTCATAAATTGGGACACAAGATCTATTAACTTGATGGTATTTGTCAATGACATTGTGAGTGGCTTTGCATTCTCTATTGGCAACTAACATGAATGGACAACTGTTAAAATTCCAAATTACTAAAACTTCAGGCATTTGAGCACAATACTTCCAAGCAGGCCTATGTGGCCTCTAATAGCATTCAACAATCATTTTTTCCACTGCAGAATTTTCGAAAGAGCCTATTAATGAATCCATGCTTGAATAGGCTGCATACTCTCTTCATATGCAACTTCAGGCAGCTGTGTATATATTTTGAACTGTATTCTATGCAAGGGGTGGTGCATGCTAAAGAACTGTGTATGTGGAGTACTACCTTACCACAACCATGATCCTTTCCTTACAAACCTTATGAAGGAGCATCCTACATCCATTGCAAAATCATACAGTATACCATCAACATAAGAACACTACTACTGTAGTAAAGTATTTCAAATGGAATATACACATCCAAAAAAGAAATGCACAAAGCTATAACAACCACTACGCAACACATCAAGTGCCAAAAAAAAACATCTAATGTATAGAAAATTTTATCATGAAGACTTACAAACACTCACATTAACAAGCCATAACAATGTTATGCCAAAATATTTTGGGGAACACCAGTATATAAAATTAGAAATTATTCTGCATGCTCTACTAATATCTATGCATTACTGTATAATGGGCCCTGACGTCTCTCCCTCTTGCAAACAGTCTTTGCAGCTTATTAAAATCTAAACCAAGTTTAATTAAACATCTAAAACAAAACCAATAGACATCTATACATATTATTCCCCAAATACATTAAGGTATAACAGCTTCTCAATGAACATAGACCTACAGTATTATACTAGCAATACAGTCAAATTCAAAGATTCTCACCTCATGTCACCTACAGGTAGGCTAAGTTATGCAAAAGAAGAACTTGTTATTTTTTGGTGCTGGTATGGGATAAGGTAAGCTATACGACAACACATACACAAATAGAATATTAAGGCATTATTGTCACGAGAACAAATATTTGTCCCACAAAACTACAGTAATACTACAGTATTGCTTTACACAACAATACATAAAGAGTAACAATAAACAAATTCCTTCTTACCTCACACTAAGATCCATCGTTCACAGTTAAGTCTCTTTCAATGGCTTTCAATATCTTAGGGCATTTTTCTTTGTGCTAATATCACTCAATTTCATAACCATAAAACTGTCCTTGCTAATAAACAAGTCTTATGTAAACAATAATTGGACACAGGTTACTATTATTTGTCTGTTTTCAAAACACCGCATGGTGAACACCTGACAGTATTTATCATCAGCACTTTTCACCTCCTGATTTTATATCAACTGGTTCACTTCACTATAACAAAAATAATTATGTTAAAATAACACAAAATAAAAATAAAAACACAAAATCTAACATTGCAGCCTCATGGGACACTTGAGGTCAAGCACACTTGGTAATCATCCACACAGTTTAAGACACTGAACTTAAAATTTGCAATTCAAAACCAAAATGGACACTGCCTGGTAAATGACAGAAATCGGCTTTTATTGTACTTTCAGTAATGTGATGCACGTCAAGATTAAAAAAAAAAAAAAAAAAAAAACTAACAATAGAGTTTGTCCAATTCCATATTAAGATTTTGAGTACTGAGGGCCTGTGGGGCTTAAAAATGAAAAATCCTCAAACTTCCATAATGCATCTTACTGGTTTGTTAACTGTATCTCTATGAAACAATAACTAAATGAAATCTTTAAACTTACAAATGGTAAAAAAAAATCACCTGCCGACACAATCATAAGCAGCCAAAGAGGCACTGCCAAAGAAAAACTGATTTAAAATCAGCTGGCAGCAATGGAATAATGTAGAAAAAGGACGAGAAACCCACAGCCTAACCCAAAATGGCAGAGAAAACTTGTATGAAATCTAACCCCACTGAAATATTTTATCACAACAATGCTAAACAAACCCATAAACTTGACACAACATCTTAACTTTCAATAAAAATTTTTTTTTATGAAATGCATGGTTAAAAAAAAAAATTGGTTCAAATGACAAAACCAAATCAAACTTGTATCTGATTTGTAGAACATACTGTACATCCAATACAGCTGTAATTTAAAGTTAATGAAAATATAACCCTAATGTTGTACCTTCAATTTTACACATTCCTAAATCCTTGATAGCCTTACGTTTCAAAACCCCATTCTGAAAGACCAATGACTGTCACCACACCCCTAGCGCAAACAATTTTTCCTTCTCTAATTCTGGGCCAGTAACCTTGTTAGCCAAAAGACTTATTAACGTAAAGCAATTCCCCTTGCTTTGACATACTACAACTTTTTCAGCAATAGTAGTAAACTAGCAAACTAATATAAGAAAATATCAAAATTCGTCATTTCGTCTGTACTAACAAATTACCCTACTTGACAATACACCAAAACAAGAATGTAACAAATAAAAATTGCTAACAATAGTGATTACCTTGTCCGTGCAGTACAATAATTGGTATACTACAGTTATCTTTTAGCCTACATCATTGCTAGGGCCTAGGCAAAAGGATTGGATTATAACTAAAACATAAGTTAAAGATGTGAACACTGTGAAAGACAAAGCAAACAGTGTTTAATTTGCCCATTACTTTATATATCATGTTTCAAAATTTAGTGGTGAGCAGATAATCTGTATGGGGTAATGTCAAAATGCAAAATAACTATAGCTCCCTGAAACATGATGGGAAAACACCAATGGATAAAAAAAAAAGTATCTACAGAGCTTCAGTCAATCTATTATACATCTAATTCTAATCAGCGCAAAACTAAGAGATATGTACTGTAATATGATGTCAGGTGTTTACAATAACTTCTACTATCAGTATAACCTACACATAGAGCTCAGTACATTCCTATTTCACACCTACTTCCCTTCCTAAAACTATGACTGACTGAAGACTAATACAGTATATCAAGGCTTTTCCTAGAAATCAGTCTGCTGCTACATAAATATGACTGATAACTTCTTAGTTCCTACATCCAGGCTAGTCAACTTGTTGCCAAACTAATGGTCAATATACAGTAGAGTATTTCTAATTTCCCTATTATAAAAAACCTTGCAATATTCAAGTGACCATAGCATTTTACAAAAATATGGCATAGCCTAATTAGAGAACCATCACATGCTACAATACCTACCAGCTATTTTTGTCCAAAACGAATGCAACAATTTGGAGAGAAACTTAAACTAATGATGGTAAAAATATTGACAGTATAGTTGCAGTATTTCAAAAAGTACACATATCTATCCTACATTGTTGCTGGGGTCAAATTATTAGCCTATATATTGAGTAAAACTGTAAATAGAAAATTGAAGACCACACTTCTATGATCATTTGGGGTTTTCCAGACATGCTCCAAATTTTATATGAATTACAAAATTTAGCACTTAGTAATAATTCAAGCTAAAAACTGCAGAGAACAAGAAAACTATTACTGTCTTGTGAAACAGACAGAAACACCACTGAATTAACAGACCCTGCGAGAAAATGTGGTAAAAAGCACATTTCAAGAGTTATTAAAGCATTAAGAGGAAATTCATTGGTGCAACACATAGCTTACTGTAAAGCATCAAATAAAAAGCAGTGGTATTTATACCATGTCGTATAGTTGACAAACGGCTAAATTTAAGCATAGCTCCTTTTATAATTATGCATATATACATATGTGGACAGCATATATTAAGCCTACAGTCACCCAAGGAATTCTATAAAAACACAGGCTGGACTCCTGGTGGTAAAGGTAACCAGTAACCACACTTACAACTAACGCTAAGTGGCCAGTTATTCTCATTGTCAAGTGAATCTGACATGTTATTTGTGGCTCAATATTTCAAATTATAGAAATCCAATGAACATTGTCAAATTACACAAAACTACTAAAATACAAGAGCACATGACAGTAACATCGATATAAGTGCAGAAAGGAGGCAAAATGAATGAAACATTGCAAATAAAACCTTTGAATACATAGCATCCAAAGTATTCAATAACTTGGCCAAAGAACTTGGGAGAAAAAAAGGTTGTTTCAAAAGTATATTTAGATTTTCACTTTCTTTTTGTAAGTTCCTGGATGCTGTGTATTCAAAGAGGTCTTTTCCAGTGTTACTGTTGCATCTTGCCTCCTTTTTAAGCAGTATTTGTTTTGTGGCAAGATTTACATACTATATGGATCATATTTTTTGTCTAAGGCTCTCATTAGTTTTATGTCTCACCCATTCAGTATTAAAGGCAGTAAGTTCACGAAACCTAAATTCAGCAATTAACAGAATAATGGAGAGAGATTCAGCAATTAAAATGAGGAGAAGAGAGAGAGAGAGAGAGAATGTTAATGAGAGAGAGAGAGAGAGAGAGAGAGAGAGAGGGTTAATGAGAGAGAGAGAGAGAGAGAGAGAGAGAGAGAGAGAGAGAGAGAGAGAGAGAGAGAGATGGGTTAATGTTGTAAAGTTTACACCCAAAATATGAGGGTATAACACCTTCTTATGGCTGTGTGCATAGAAACCCACACACAAAATGTAGCTGGCCGTGATCAGTCCTAAATGAGAAAGAGAGAGGTATTAACGTCAAGTTTCTAAACAATGTATGGTAAGCACTTACCCGGAGAACAAAAAGCAGCTAAGAAGTTTGAGTGAGTAAATAAGAGAAATGAGACCAACAAGCAAAGGTGAAAATATATATTTCAAGAAAAAAATGTTTGTTTCAAGTTGGTAAGACTTAATTTGTTCCAACGTTCCACAGAAGTCATATAGGCTACTCCCCAAGTGGGTTTTTACCTTCCGACAAAAGCAAATTCAATTAAAGAGCAAAATCATAATCAGCAAGCTGAGTGAAAAGTCCCTGTCCCAGGTAACAGGAAAGGGAAAACTTGAGACTAAAAAAGGTTTTGGCCTATATCATCTATAAGCAGACAGCCTAACACAAAAGGCTTAAGGATACTTTTGTAATTTACTGCTGAAAACCTACCCTCCTGATAAACTGGGCAGGCAGCTTTTTACTACTGGTGCTTGTAAACTACAGACAGCTTTTTACTACTGGTGCTTGTAAACTACACAGTCTCAAGTCCATGAAAAACTATGCCTTATGTGACCTTGATATTAAATGATAATTCTTTAACTATGTAGCATAAATTTGTTGTAGAAAACTTTACTTGTCTACTACAGGGTGAAAATGACAATGCCTTGTTTTAAAAAGGGCATATTTGGTACACAGTATTCCATGTTGGTAAAAATCTGACAAGTCTTGGCTATATCAACACATTAAATAAAAGTACTAAAACTAAGAAATTACATCTAATAAATCCAGGCCATTGAGAGATAAATACATATTTGCAGATGGGTTAACACTTAAAATACAACTTCAAATTTAAATGAGACCATTCATAGGGGGGCTAAGACCTAACCTTGGAGTGCCTGAGCTGACCTTGACTTCTACGGAAAGGTCTGATCAAACTGCTTTGAACTGCACTAAGCTACTCATCAATACAATGGTTAAAACTCCATCATACTGTAATCCCAAACTTTCCAATTACACTCTTCTGCCTAGACAATTGAATATAACAGATGCCATGCTCACTAACAAGCAGTCGGATTTGCACCTACAGCTACGCAACAAAGTAACTACCAATTACAATACATTTTACGAAAATAATGCTACCTTATGAGGGTGGTAGGTTAGGTACGGAGAAATTTTTCATGCTAAACATTAGGACTCAAAAACTATTGCTGGTTTAACAATCAAAACCCTGAACGATAAACTCTTACTCTGGTGAATTTAGTTTGGGAATACAAATCTAAACCTAACATGAAAATGACACATACAGCTAGATTACATAGCATAGCCTACTCCATGCTGCTGGGTTTGACTAGTTTACAGTAAGCTATTTCACAAAAGTATATGGTTCACTATTGCTAAATTAAAAGAAGCTTTTCCTAAGCACACAGATTTCACTTATATTTAGAACCTCTTCACCATAGATAGGCCTACTTGAGCTGCAGCAACTAAAGTAACAGTTTAAGTAGGAACTTATTACCGAAATACAAAGAACGAGTTCTAGTAGTCCCAACAAATCGTACTGTGCAAAGTTACTTCAACTTTGAAAACACTGTACGTAATATTACCGCAAAATACTTTTAGAATATAAATAGTTGAGCCACCCATAATCCCCCCTGGGTGAAGTCATGACCCGCACCGTTTCCCTAGTTCACACACAAGGCAAACTTTCTCCACACGAGTAAAAAGAAAAAACACGAACATATTTTACACGCACTTCTTGCTCCATATTGTACCACATATTTACACCTATTCACATCCCCGTGTCAATTTTAAAGTTACATCCACTGTTGTTCGGCCTCATATTGTTCGCCTTCATGTTGTTGTCGGCCGGTGATGAAAAATTATACCAATATCAACCACTTATCCCCTTTAAGCCAATTCTTGCTCGGGGTAGAGAACACGATCTTAAAAAACTATATTCCACTACGCACAATTCACCACACACACACCTCATTCTATCACCAATACGTCCAGGAACGTTCCACTGCAACGTTTGCGAACGAGGAATAGGGCAACGCACCGATAATCACGGAAAATAAGAACACAATGCTCAAAAAGCTCCAGATTCTCCGGCATGTAGCTTCTCACGGCGAGCGCGCGAGGTTGACTGACCAGAGCATCTCCCCCTACCCCCCAACCAGTCGCACAGACACCTATTACCTATTATCCCATAATACCATCCCATTACGCTATATCATGGCGGGAACCAAAGCTGCCTACGACTTTCTCATTACACATTAACAAACAAAAATGTACGGCACGATAAATGATAAACATCGACCAACAGAAGTAGCAAATGATGTACTTATATCAAAAAAGGAAACGGAAATGTAATGATCTGCCCGTGAGCAACACTAGATCCCCCCTCCTCCCTTCTCTATCACTCCCTCCAGCCCTCGAATCCCCCCCTCGCCAGGCACCCCCTCCCCAACCCTCCTGCAAGCGTCACCCAAAATCACTTTTCAAGACAAACTGAGACTCCTCTCAAGCCACTTCCTCTCCCTTCCTTATTTTCACCGATTTCCGTCACCGGTTCCCTTCGCTTCATTTCATTCGCTATTTTATTCACGCTTTTCATTCGCAATACTTACAAGTGTCACACTTATCACTAATTCCTCACTCGAAAGACACTTAAGGCCCCCACGGCGAGTACACACTCACATACTCACAACAAACTCATTAACAGTATCATGACAGACTTCGTAATGGCGGAAAGACTCGAATGTTATCGTTCACAACATTTACTTTCCCGATTTCCCTCGCGTTCCCCCTCTCATGCACACTGTAAAATACACAGGAATATTTTAAAGGAGTTCAAAATACACCGTTAAGCGAGTAAAAAGTTTGTATTGATGCACTTCCGGAGCGTCAAAAAAATCTCTGGAACATCTATCAGCTGGCTTCCCATCAGGCATTGCGTCCTTTGTCGGGCCGGCGAACTCTTTCTTTGCTCCACCTCACTTACGACCGTTTTTCTCACTGGCGGGCCATTTGTGCATCATTTGTTGATAATAAGGGCACTGTACAACTCACAAGCTTTGCTACGACACCCCACATGATAGGGTTTATTCGAGATGATGACACAGCGCGGGGGTCAATCGTTCAAGGACTGAATTTGTGCCAACAACCATATCGATTCTATTTCACAACAAACACAAACGTAAACTGTTCCTTGGTTAGGTCACAGGGCTAATTTACAGTGAACACGTGCTTCACCTGGTCTCCACACCCACCCACCACCTCCACCACACCTTCCACTTCCACAATATCAACCGGAGTTGGACCTCACGCCAACCAAGCACCGTACATGTGGCAAAAATTAGGAGATAATCCGGAGCGCGCCCACGACCAACATGGCGCCTTGTCTCCGGTTAATGGCTACGGGGCCGCCCCGCTGGACGCACGGACTCCCGCGCACACCCCCACCCACCATTCATACCCATTACTTTCCCATTACTTTGTAATAATTTCTTATTTTTCATTTTCGGACTCATTCCGTAAATCGCCTTTTTGAACTTTTGCGGGAGTTTCTTGAAATGTTTATTTACACACTTAATTGACAAGTTTGATACCGCGAGTCGCCCCTTGTTCATGTGTCTTTGCATGACTAATTTCCTGACAGTTCATTTGTTATTAACCACAATGTAATTACCTATTTTGTCAGACTCCATCCCTTCTACATCGTGTACCAGAGCAAAGTTACTGTTCGCGCTAAAACGTCGCTCTTCGAAGCGCTAAGTCCTTTGCCGATATACAGGGGTTTAAATGGTTTTTTCAATTATAAAATGTTAGCGAAAAAATTACGCGACTTAATTTGCCCAAAATGCTAATGACTTCAAGTATTTAATGAGCGATATATGTGCATTTTAATTTTTCAGTCTTTTCCCAACTGCTGGCATTAGCTAAACCATGCGGAAAACTTCGTAGACGGAATAACTTCGAAGCGGAATGACAAAAATGATGTTTGAGAGATTGACAGAACAACTGCATGGTGTTGAGAAATCCCGGTTGCTCTGTAGGTAGGGTCGCGGCGGTACTGGCGTGTGTACATATGTAGGTGTGTTGCGGTGTATGTGTGGGGAGAAGGTAGCCTGGGGGAGGGACGGAGTAGGCTAGGGCCCAGGGAGCCTTGTGCTAGGCCGGGGGTTGGCTGTTGGGGTGGGGGGAGTGGCGTGAACCTCGCTATGAAGCATCTGCAGCTAGCGTGCCGACCGCCTACACTCACGACCCCATCACCGCTACCATTTACCACAGCTACATAAAAATGCTTATTTCGATCAACCCATTTCTCTCGGCCTAGGCCCATTTTCCTGCAACGTCCCTCGATTCTTCCAAGAAAGATGGTGTTTCGCGGAGCTACGGAGAGCCTGTAGAGGAGCATCGCGATTCGAAAAAAGGGATCCTTACAAGAAAGTATAGCAAGAGGACCGCCACTTTAAAAACACATGACAAGCACACAGCAGTTTCACTCCGAGTAGAAGAAGAAGAAGAAGGCAGCCGTCACTGCCACAACCAACCAACCATCCTCTCCTCCTCTCCCTCCCCCATCTCCCCATCCTCCGGCCAGCCCCACCCCTCTCCCCTCCAGGCCCCGATCCACGCATCCCTTAGGCACCCCTCAACCCCTAACACCAAACACACTCACACACACACAACCCTTGGGTCACTGCTACCATGGTACCCCCTTCCCCCTTTACTGACAATTACCACCCTACCCCACTCTTCACTACCCCCTTTTACCTCGCATCAAGATAAGAGAACATATAGCTGAGATAGTTCAACTCTCTCTCACTCTCTCTCCCTGTCTTCAATACACAATCATGAGTAGCCATTATAGGACTATTCTAATTAACAAATGCTTAAAGAGTTGAGAGGGCACGTTAGTGCCCAACAAAACTTAGATATGATCTCGATAAATAATTCCCAAGACATTTAAAAGTTCAACCAAAGGCCATATCATCTGAACCCTGGGTCCACATCAGTGCCCCCACAGGGTCAGGGGTATCGCAACTCTCCAGAGTGACCTGTGGCCAGAACAAGTGAGGCAGAAAGAATAAAAGTTAAAAGAGAAAATAAAGATAAAAGAAGAGTTGGTCTTCTTTCTCTGGAAGCTCTCGAGGTCCTACAGAGTCCTATACCTCTCGGCCCCCTCCCCGACATCCGAAACTGGTTCTAACTGCTCCGGAAAATCGAATAGCTGTCACTTAATGAAAGCAATGTTTCATGTTCCCGCAAAAATTAGGGTTTATGCAAAAGAGCTTATAAGCGATCAAAGGTCGCAAAGATCAGACGCCGGTTTCAACATGCTGACAAATGAGGATAATACAATCAACTTTGTAAATCTGGGATGACGAAGAAGTTACTTTTCGAACATACAACAATACTATTAACAACTCCCTTATTCCAAAAATCAATGTAAAACAGAGAGGAGGAAAATGACAAAACAAGAAACAACGGGAAAACTACTTCCAAAGCATTAATATATGAAACTCCGATGCCTCTCTCTCACTCTCTCTCTCTCTAATCGATGACGCGGGCAGCTTGGTAAAGCAACAAGACACAAACGGTAAAGGAGGAGAGGAGAGGAGAGTGTAAAATGGAGGAGAATTATTGATATTATCGAGATGGTGACATTAGGCACACCCGTCGCGACTCGAGAGAGAGAGAGGAATGGTGAGGGGGAGTAGGAAAGGAAGGTTACGGGAAACACACACACACACAACATACCGCTCGACGGCGCTTTTCAATTCGCTCTTAATAAAATAGCAGGCCAAAGCGAATCGATAAACAGGCAGCCTCTCCATTTCACACCAAGGAAATAACCTGTTAGGCCAAGTTATTATCAAGCTTCTTTTTTAATGGAAAATAAAATCGATGACCATTAATCAAATCATATATATATATATATATATATATATATATATATATATATATATATATATATATATATATACACGTACGTGTATTTACAATAACAAGTTGCCTACATAAAGTGAAACAGATAACCGCGTCTAGATGTACGAACCGGATGGACACGTCATGCTTACGTCAGATGGAGAGAAAAGGGAAAATAAACAACTTGTTGTTCGCAGTCTTATTATTAATTTAATAGAAACCGCAAAATGCCTGATGTTGGAGAGAACTTTCATTTTGCAGCAAACAAGAAGAAAACTCCAGCAATCGGATAACGACGCCATCTGTATCGCATCCGAAGAGCAGAAACGCTGAGACCGCAATCACTCACTCGTACGTGTGAAATGAGCGCAACTATACCAAGAAGGCCGGGCGGCCATTTGCAAGGCGTGAAGGAAGATTTTCACAGCGTGCGACCGAAGTGGCGTAATGTTTAAAACGCATCCATTTCTCATGGGCGCTTTACCAAAGCCAGGCGCATTCCACGCCCAGGGTTAATGCTGCGTGCGTTTTTAATGCCAAATTCTTCCAATAGTCGTTTACAAAAGGGAGAGACGAAGGGCTTCCATCATTGATGAGATTAAAAGTCGCCTCTTACTTGAGGAAGTACACGGCTAACCAATAACTCGATGCGTCAAGATGTCATTCCCCCTCAGCCAACCATCCCCCACCACCACTCCCCGACCCCAGTGACCCATAGGATACACACCTGGCATTTGCACCATTACACTGATATATATATATATATATATATATATATATATATATATATATATATATATATATATATATATATATTTTAATATATATAGTTTAAAGAACCGCACTTGTTGCGGAGCCAATTGCAAAAAGAAAGACACGAGAGAGCACTGTGCAAAAAGGAAGGGGATCAGTTTCCTGTATACGCATAAATTTACCTCGCGAAAACCAGAAAACTATAATGAAATATAACCGAAGAGGTACTATAGCATCCGCTGACTTACTTCTACAATAGTCAAAACCGGCAGACTTGTGACTAAGGAGGGAAAGCGGATATGCACGTGCAAACGCGGGAGCCAAGTGTCGAAAAGTTTACGGTTTGGTCCACACGTTAAAGAATTGCTCGAATCATGCAGTTATTTCTAATATGACTGTGCATAATGAACTTACATTCACAGCAACATGCAAAAAACTTCGTTATCTTGGTGAATAAATTAAGGATAACATCTTATGCATGGAAGAAAACACTTGGTATATTGCAAGTTATAAGAGTTCTGTGTAAGTGCATACGTTAAAAAATAATGTCACATCCCCAAGGCTACACGCCCGCTAGGAGGGAGAAAGCCGCTTGAAACCAAACACACACACACACACACACATTGAAGACACACACACACACACACATATATATATATATATATATATATATATATATATATATATATATATATGTGTGTGTGTGTGTGTGTGTCTGTGTGATTACCATACAGCTTTCCCTCTTTTAGACTGCATGCAGCCATGAAGATGAGACCTAGTTTTTTTTTATTTATACAGAATTCCTAAAACTTTCAATAGACGCCTGTCTTCCTTTATGCTGTAAAATTTCCATCT
Organism: Macrobrachium rosenbergii; assembly: GCF_040412425.1. Classification (NCBI taxonomy): domain Eukaryota; kingdom Metazoa; phylum Arthropoda; class Malacostraca; order Decapoda; family Palaemonidae; genus Macrobrachium; species Macrobrachium rosenbergii. The sequence goes on along the minus strand of NC_089793.1, from coordinate 13,979,937 downwards.
TTCTGATTTTGTAAACTTTAAAGACTTTACATTTGCGCCACAAAATTTGCCTAATATAATAATAATAATAATCTATTCATCTGCTGATACAATATCACCTACAGGTCAGGCTCTCGATTTAAAACTAAATCAGAGCATTTAGATAACACGCGTCACTTGCCTTCTGTGTCCTTTAGTGCTTATCCTACTCTATTATTATTATTATTATTATTATTATTATTATTATTATTATTACTGGAAAGTTTCCCTAACGAGAGAACTTTCTAATCAAGCAGAGTGACCACACGTGAAAAAGCAGAAAACTAAGCTGTGAGGAGAGAGGTCCAGGACCCGGGAAAGCGACAGAATCGGGCAAATCCTATTCGCACTTTGTTCCCTGGGATCTATTACCCGTTTAATTAAGCAAAAGTCGGTCGCTTGTCAAAAGGACAGGCCCTTTGAAACCATTTCTGGGCCAGCTCGGTTCCCTTCGTTTGTGCCATGTGTGTGTGTGTGTGTGTACACACAGGCAAACTGACAGATATACATTTATATATATATATATATATATATATATATATATATATATATATGCTGCTTCAAATAATAGCAGGTAGCAGAAGACAAAATAATCAATGTCACGTTCATCCTTTCATACTAGAAGAAGGATTACTATCGGCATATATGAATACACACAAATATATAAATACATATATATACATATATACGTACTATATATACTGTATATATATTATATATAAAACATTAAAATTGGATTGATTCTTTCAAGGCAATTTACGTTGCTTACAATTGCTCATGATAAGTAAAAACCATTTCTTCTTAAAATAACAATAAAACACTTTCCAGAGAAGTTAGCTGTAATGACTTTAATTTTGCGTATAATAGCATTAATCTGATCGTCCATTTCATGAAACCCCAATGCAACGAATGCTTTTAATTTCGTTTTTTATTGAAGCCACCGACGGGTGGACTCGCGTGGGGTAAAATGCACATTACAGAGTATGAATAAGCCAGCGCTCTCTCTCTCTCTCTCTCTCTCAGATCGTACGAAAACATCTGTAAAACGGATACTAGCTTTTCTAATGTTGTTCGTTTTTGTTACATTTTTGAACTGAATTGAATACAGAGTTTAGGCCAAAGGCCAAGCACTGGGGCCTATGAGGTCATTCAGCGCTAGAAAGGAAATTGAGAGTAGGTGGTCTGAAAGGTGCAACAGGAGGAAAACTTCGCAGTTGCACTGTGAAATATTTGTTAAGAGGGGGTGGATAGCGAGATGGAAGAAAGATAATACGACTGGAGGTACAGTAAAAGTGATGACAGAGGTTGCAGCTGGGGGCCGAAGGGACGCTGCAAAGAACCTTTAGTAATGCCTACAGTACACCGCATGAGGTGCACTGACGGCACGGGGGGGTACATTTTTAATTCGGTAAAGCCTTAACTGGCTCTCTCTCTCTCTCTCTCTCTCTCTCTCTCTCTCTCTCTCTCTCTCTCAGATCGTACGAAAGCATCATCTATAAAACGTATACTAGCTCTTCTAATGTGAATTCCCCTCTCTTGCAATAATGAATATAAAATAACTCATTTGGGTCGTTTAATTCGGTTAAGCACAAACTTGAGACTCTCTCTCTCTCTCTCTCAAGGTTTGTGAAACTCTTTGCACGAAAACATCCTGAAATCCTAACCGATCTTTCTTGTTAACCTTGCATCACCTCTTCCCAACTCTCGATCATTTTTTATAAGGAGATCTAAAACGAATAGAGCCAGTTATTTGCAGATGGAGACCAATTGATTTTAAAAGTATACTGACGTCACAAATTCCGCGACCTTTAACCAATTTAAGATTCCGGCAAAAATAGCTATACTTACAAAGACGTATGGAGGATCCAGATTCTCGAGAAAAAAAAATGCAATTTAAATTGTAAAAATCATTGAAATTTGAGAGGAAAAAAAGTGAAAACTTTTTAAAAATTGTTGAAATCCACGCTGTGTCACACAAGTTATCGTATAAACAAAACTGTGACAGACTGACGCACAGACAGACAGGTAATGAGACAGAAGAAGAGTGGAGACCTTCTGGTTCCCCCGACAATTTTGCCGGAGGTAAAAAGTGATTAAACATCATTCTTTAGAAATCCCCCTTCCGGACAAAGCTGCACGATTTTAAAGGGAATAATGATCTTACTATAAACTAATTCCGTTTCGTTTCTATATATATGTGTGTATGTATGTATGTATATATAACATACATATGATATACCATATCTATATATTTAATAAACATATAATATATAATATACGTATGATGTATTTATATATATAGTGTGTGTGTGTGTGAGAGAGAGAGAGAGAGAGAGAGAGAGAGAGAGAGAGAGAGAGAGAGAGAGAGAGAGAGAGAGAGAGAAGTTACATATAGACCTCGCCTTCATTTGAATGAAATTGGAATCAGCCAATTGGGAAGCGATGAGTGGCACGGCTTCTGCTTTTATGAGAATACATTAAATGTTATAAGAGTGGTGTAATGTGGGGAGGAGCGGACGCAAGGGGTAGGGGGGAAGGGGTATTTGGGCAACGCAAAGGAGAGATGAGCAACCCGCAAGAATAAGTCACACACACACAGAGACGTTATTGATTAATTTGAACGTGCATTTGGCGCCATCGGCATATGGAATCCCACAAGCCGGAAACACGGCTTGAAAAGCATTGGAGAAAGGCGAAAGCAAGTCGTAATACATATATGTAAGTTAATATATAAATAACTAAATAAGGTTTCATTATACGACTATTTGCAACATCATAACGCATAATAAATAATGACAGTTTTAACGTGCAGGTCTAAACAAAGGCTGCTAGATTCATTTTACTTCAGTATTAAACAGCCATACACTGAATTCGACCTCTCGATTTCGTGTAACTTTCAGGTATGATTTCTAGGAGATACTTTGGAAATCTATAAAAAGAATGATACAAACAAATCGTATGCAAACATATCAAGAACTGGCAATTATGTGTTGTATAACCGTTGTACATCCACTGATCCAGAGAGTGTAACTTGTATATTTCTGTCAATATTTTCCTGCTTCAGCTTTAACCTCTTTGAGGCATGTCCCAAAATGAGACTCTTCAACAGATTAGTTTTTTTATGAAGAGTCAACATATTCATTATGCCTGAGCACGGAGGTCTCCCAACGAGTCTCCATAATAGAATCAAGGCTTAAATGCGCATGACTGACAAATGATAAAATGATCAATAAGAGAACATATTCCCCACAGGAAAGTAGGTGCTTTTTAAAATTAGAGGTCAATATGGACGGGCAGCCTAATGAACATCTGCAGCCCCGACCCGTAGTAGACGATAAATTTGAAGGAAAAGCATGGAGGCTCAACCACGAAAGGGCTATAGGCCTACATTTCGAACGAAGGAAGCTTACATCTAAAAGAAAAGTTATAATAAGAACAAGACGGTAGGAATAAGTTCAAAACGAAGTAAGAAACGGAATTACGTCTCCTCTCACCAAGAGGGCAAAAGGGAACCTACAGTTATTTATTACTTCCACCCGTTCTTAGCATTAAATATGAAACTAGCCAGGGAGTACTGCGATCTCGACATGTGATTAGAGTGTTGAAGTTGGAAATGGCTGTTAGCAGCCATTTGCGGTGGTTGAAGCTCCTATAACCATTTACCGGAGGGGGAAGCAATAGCAAGCTCTGATAGTCCTGGCCACTCACCACCGGCGTCGAGCGAACTACACTAGTGAAATTAGTGCCGGCCGTGAAACTCACAACACTCCATCCCCTCCCCTCTCTCTCCCTCTCTCTCAGAACAAACTCTGCTTGAGAATATAATGTTACATATACCTCAGAACCATTTTCTCTCTTCTTCTCCTTCTTGACAAGTATAAAATTCCAGACCAATGACCGCAGTTGGCACGCGATTGCTAGCAAAGTATTTTGACGCCTTTCGTCAAGGCATTTCCAATACAAAGACGGAGGAAGAGCAGAGCAAAAAAGGGCTGGAATTATATGAAAAAAATTATCGGAAAATTAAGAAGTTGCAAATAGTATGCATATATATATATATATATATATATATATATATATATATATATATATATATATATATATATATATATATATATATATATCGAGGCGATGATGTTACCAGAAGGTGGATTCAGAGATGAAAAGACAACTGTTAACTGTTGCCGCCTTCATACTTAAACTGCAGAATCTTGGATGATCCATACAACAGAGGACTTTCGCACCTACACAGAATGCTCATCAGTAGTATGTCTAACTTCTCTACACCCCATCCACACCATTCACCTCTATCTGACACTCCGTGGATATTATGGCCCTTTCTTTACAATACCTCATTACACCATCTTCCTTCTTTCCTTTAATGTTTAGCTGAAAACCCTTACGGATAGATTCAATAGACTGTATCCCAAGGGGGCCCCAAAGGTAACCAGCCAGGAGAGAGAGAGAGAGAGAGAGAGAATCAAGTTCTGGGAAAAGGTGATAAACAAATATATATGAGGGAATCGAAGGCAAAACCGAGATACCTGAATTCAGGAAACGTCAGCAGAGAGCAGGAATGAATTTGCTTCTCGCTTAAACATTTGGAGATCAGAAGATTCCACAACTGCACTAGTTAAACCATTCCACATTCTAGTCGTAGCCAAGATAAAACTCCTACCAAACATGATACTAGAAAACAATACACTGTTTGCAACAGCAGCAGCCTGCCTGGGCCAGAGGATGTTTGTCGTTGATGTATATTTTATGCAACAAACTTGATGAACTCACTTTACGTCTATGCCACAAGTCAACATTAAGTTTGACTGACGACGTAACTCTACCCAAGAGTTTGAGATGAGAGTCAGCACCGGACGACCATACTGGAGAACAGTAATCCAAACAAGGAAGGAGGAAAGAGCGGCGTGTTCTAGGTCTTCCTCTACTTTCTCACAGCACCTCTGGAACTATAAATCCCTTTTTTTATTGACCAATCAAAACCGATACAACTTCCTAACTGTTAAAACATTACTAACTTAGTAATAAGCTATCATGGCGAAGACGGGTGATTTTTTATTTCAATTACAGAACTTGAATTCGACTGCAAAGCCAAAATCAACTGACGTCTCTTTTGATAACCAAATAGAGAAGATTATGTACCACTGTATCTTCACCAAAAGGCACAGGTTTGAACCCTGGCTGGGGCAGATATACTTGGGAGTACGTTATTCCCTCGTTATACTGAAATCGATATTGAGATATATGTCTTAACATTTTGTGAATATATATATTGGTCGACCGCCCGGACAGAGAGAGAGAGAGAGAAGCTTTGTATTAATTATACCCAATACCATCCCATTCTCTGAACCAAACTTGTTCAACTTTCCTGAACAAGACCAAGGAATTTATACGACCGTTTCAGCAAACTGCGACCAAAAATGCAACTTGGAGGAATACCATGCAACCTTTATCGAAGAGGAATCAATAAGTTGCATTGCAAACGGAGCAATATGTCACACGAAAACGCTGTTGCTCGGCGTGGATGTGAAACGGAGTGTGTGGGAGGGGTGGAAGGTGGGGGGAAGGTGGGGAGGGAGGGGGAGGTGAAAGTAAAACAGAGAGCGTTCTCTGTCCTCTTCCGAGTTCAGCCGCCGGTAGCTGAAGCACTCTCGACTTTCTCTCGGCTTAAATTAGAGGAAGAGGAGGAGGATGTGACGAATTTCAAGTCTAACCCCTGGGCCAAAAACAAGAAAGGTTAGCAATCTTATCACTACTACTACTACTACTACTACTGCTGCTGCTGCTGCTGCTGCTGCACAGTTGAGCAAATTCTCGAAAGCTCTTCATAAATTTTTCAAATAAGATTAGCTGACGAAATTATTGTGGATTGTATTTTACTATTTTTATTATTATTATTATTATTATTATTATTATTATTATTATTATTATTATTATTATTACAGCAACAGCACAGAATTCAGCAGAACTCTTCTGACAGATCCGACCAAAGATAATCTTGATAAAAAGTCAATTACAAGGTCGTTACGCTGAAAATACATGCATTTCAGTCAAACTCGAATAATCCCGACGAATGTTTTGAGAATATTTATGCCACAGCCTCCCTCTTGCAGAGCCATGAAATATCCCCTTGTGGACATGCGATTTCTGGTTGGCTGACTGATCACGCTATGACTGGTAATTTTTTTTACACTCTCTCTCTCTCTCACTATATATAAAATATATATATACACATATATATATATATATGTAAATATATATATATGCGTATATATATATATATATATATATATATATATATATATATATATATATATTCACACATAAATACACACATTTTATATATATATATATATATATATATATATATATATATATATATAATATATATTATATAAAGCGTGTGCATACAATGATCTGGCATTACTGCAAAATTGTTCAGTTAATTGTACGACGGGAATACACACACACGTACACACACAAAATGGACAACTGAAACCAATATAAATAAGTCAATGGAGCTAACAGTCATCCGGAAACCACTAAGAGGAAACCTGAAACAATGCAACGCCTCAAGAAGAGAAATAATGTTTATGATATCGCTGGTGTCTACAACTTATAATAAACTTGTATTATATGTTAGAAGATAAATAAATGTACATATATATAATATATATACATACATACATATATATATATATATATATATATATATATATATATATATATATATATATATATATATATATATATATATATATATATATATATATATATATATATAATCTTTTCCCAACAGAAAGAGTGGCACCAAAAGGTGTTAACTTTCTAGTACCGCAGAAAAGAGTCGTCTCGATTTCCCCCATATTTTATTGAACTTAGTGAGCCTCTTTCTACACGAAAGGTGAGAATCGGTAGCTTATTTAATAAAAAAATAAAAAAACTGAGGTTGCTGGGTAGAGTCAGCAGTGTTAAGTAACAGGTAAATTTGGGAAAAGGTCATGGAACCAGCAGCCTCATCCGGAAGACATGAACCATTCCCTTTTTTATCGTATACCGATGTTCACAGTTCCCAAAGAAAAATACTTTACAAGTTGAATAAAATATGGGGAAAATCAAGATAACTCCAATCCAGATTATGAAATAAATGTCTATAACTCTCGAGAAAAAATTTTTTTTTCTAAAATTCGAGCCACTAAAATTCTCCACTAACATTAAAAAAGCCAATAACAAGCCATGCATGGCATACCTATTTATTTCAGCCGATGTTTCCTCGTTCTTTCAAGCTTTTATTCTTTATTTTTGCATTATTTTCTTCCTCCCTTCTTGCCAATTTTCTTTCATGACTTTTGCAACTCTTCTTGGTGTTGGAGTCAGGTCTACCCCCTTCCATTTTGGCTGGACCCGGTCCCTCTTCCTCACTTTCCCATTTTCTTGTCGTCCACGGGCCTGAGCTGGAAAAGTGCATGAGATTGCCTGTTCCACTGGCTTTTCAGCTTGGGGAAAAATGTGCTTTTTTGGAGTCAGACTATACCCCATTTAACTCCTTCAAGAAGAGGTGAGAGAGTACAGAGTTGGTCTCTCTCTCTCTCTCTCTCTCCCTTATTATCTTTTCATCTTCCTCCTTCCGTTCTCCCCTTTACACTTCATCTTTTTTCCTTTTTCTCCCCTACCAATAAGATCATCATTCTTTGCTCCGACATATTTCAACCCACTGCTTTTTATACCCAAAAGCAAGTTGATTACACCTAAAGGGCTCTTCATTAAAGATACCTTTTCTTCTCAATTATAACATAGCGCAATGTTAAAAAAAAACGTCCACAGGAATACAGTGACTTCAAGAAAATGAGTAACACAGCTGATTTGTTTTTGTTTACTAGCACACCACGAGGAGAGAGAGAGAGAGAGAGAGAGAGAGAGAGAGAGAGAGAGAGAGAGAGAGAGAGAGAAACACTTGCGGTTATTCGGTAACAGCTTATAACGTAGATAACCTTGTACTTTGGAAGTATTACAATAGACATGTATTCTTACAAATATTGCGGATAGTAAGAACCCATAAAATCGCCAAAATGTAAAAATTAAATGCTATGTTTCAAAGACCAACTGTTCCTGCCTGAAGAGGGAGAGACAGTTGTCCTCCGAAATATAGCATTTACTTTCTACATTTTGGCATTTTTATGGGCTCCTTATGTATGATGGAATTCTGTTTTAACAGAAAATTTTTACATTCATATATATATATATATATATATATATATATATATATATATATATATATATATATATATATATACAGTATATACATATATATATATATATATATATATATATATATATATATATATATATATATATATATATATATATATATATATATATATATATATATATATATATATATATATATATATATATATATATATATATATATATATATATATATAGAGAGATATAGAGAGAGAGAGAGAGAGAGAGAGAGAGAGAGAGAGAGAGAGAGATAGCATGAATATGGAGAACAAACATGCTCTAGCCTTGAGTGTATGCTACACTTCGACTGCTGCATATTTACAGCAAAGCTTAAATACAAAGGCCTGCTGTTTCTACTGTTTTACGATGCTTGCCTTAGCTTGTTTTTTTTTTTTTTTGTTTTTTTCAAAAATGTGCATTCTGTGGAAAGATGTTAAGACAGCTGATTGGTCTTGTGAGCAACTACTTCGTGTATTTATAATAATAATAATAATAATAATAATAATAATAATAATAATAATAATAATAATAATGAATCTTATTATATGATGGCTGCATAATTTATGCAGCCATCCTATTTAATAAGACTTGTTTAATAGAGAGTCCTCCATTTCCTTCTAATAATAATAATAATAATAATAATAATAATAATAATAATAATAATAACGTAAAACTATTCAAATAAGGAAACAAATGCACAAAAATGTACAAAAATCACAACAACAACCCTTCAATAACTTCGAGTACATGGCATTTCCCTATGCTCCAAGAGTTGAGAGAGAGAGAAAAAAAAACATTATAGTCTGGCCCATGGAGGAAAAAAAAAAGAGATTTTCCCGACGTGAAACAGCAAGGTGTATAAAAAGAAGGGGTTTAGCACTTGATCCAACTTGTAGGTAGGAAAAGGTGACGCTTTCTTGTGGTGAAAGTGCCGAGGAATCATTTTTCGACTGGTGTCGTGCAGTGATATGAAAATGAATCTTGGTGTTATAACTCCATAAAGGTGATGTTTCTTCCCTCAAATGATTTGCGCACGATTTGGCAGCATTTGTTAACGATTACAGTTCTGCAACATTGCAAATGCTTCCTCTCCGCAAATGTTTATTACGCGATATGGTTACAATTATATTTTTGAAACATTACAAATACTTGCTATACTCAAATTTTTTTTTACACGGTATGGTGGAATTTATCAACGATTACATTTTCTTAAACATTACAAATGCTTCCTATCCTCAAATGTTTTTTACACGATATAGCAGCATTTATCAACGATTACATTTTTTAAATATTACAAATGCTTCCTATCCTCAAATGTTTCTTACACGATATGGTAGCATTCATCAACGATTACAATTTTTAAACATTACAAATGCTTCCTCTCCTCAAATGCTTTTTACATGGCATGGTAGCATTTATCAACGATTACATTTTCTTAAATATTACAATTACTTCCTATCCTCAAATTTGTTTTTACACGATATGGTAGAATTTATCAACGATTACATTTTCTTAAACATTACAAATGCTTCCTATCCTCAAATGCTTTTTATACGATGTGGTAGAATTTATCAACGATTACATTTTCTTAAACATTACAAATGCTTCCTATCCTCAAATGTTTTTTTACACGATATGGTAGAATTTATTAACGATTACATTTTCTTAAACATTACAAATGCTTCCTATCCTCAAATGCTTTTTACACGATATGGTAGCATTCATCAACGATTACATTTTTTTAAACATTACAAATGCTTCCTCTCCTCAAATGCTTTTTACATGACATGGTAGCATTTATCAACGATTACATTTTCTTAAATATTACAATTACTTCCTATCCTCAAATTTGCTTTTACACGATATGGTAGAATTTATCAACGATTACATTTTCTTAAACATTACAAATGCTTCCTATCCTCAAATGCTTTTTACACGATGTGGTAGAGTTTATCAACGATTAAACATTACAAATGTTTCCTATCCTCAAATGTTTTTTACACGATGTGGTACAATTTATCAACGATTACATTTTTTTTACACTACTGTACAAATGCTTCACGAAGATATCATTCCGGGTAGATTTACTGTATAACATTCGGGTTTATTTTAGTAAAATTGTTCAGTATCACTTTCTTTTTTCAGATATAAAAAGTCGACAGACATTTCTTTTTATTAGAAACACACCAATGGAATTCATTCTTTAGACCGAAATTTACAACGCCTTATTCTGCAAAATGCAATATGCAAAAGAACAAAAGAAGTCTAAAGTAAAAAGGCAGAATATCCTCCAATATTTAACGTCAAGCACCATTTCTCACGAGTCCAAACTACAAGTAAGTTTATTGTGAAGAAAGGCTACGTATAGGAAAAACTTTCTGAACCTGACTTCACAATGCAGAATCACAGAGGTAACATGAAAGCGAACTAATCCTTTTTCCCTTTTCCTGCCATAATTTATGCTGCAACCTGATTCCAAATTGTCAATAGATTAAAAAAAATGATTAAATCGTAAGTTCGAACGAAAAAGCAAACACAAATATCTTATAGCCGGATGACCCAAGACAGTTATTTAAAGTCCCGGAGCTCGTTATGACCAAATTTTGGAGTTTCTGGGAATTTTTTTTCTTTTGTCATATGGTCATTCTAAAGAGATAATAAGATGGCATTTGAATAGAAGACACAATGCTATAAAACGTTATCATCATATTTAGCCACAAAACAACTCGTTTAAAATGAGGAAATTATGTCACCCATTTACGTCAGTTGTAAATGTAAAATGCCTATCTTGGGATGTGGCTTCTATGAAGCCTACCCATATACGAGAGAGAGAGAGAGAAGAGAGAGAGAGAGAGAGAGAGAGAGAGAGAGAGAGAGAGAGAGAGAGGGCGGATATCCTGTAATTGTTTGTCTTCCCTTCTTCAAAATGTCCAAGCAAGAACTTGTAGTTTTTGGTCAGTATTATCATCATTTTATATATCAGAGAGAGAGAGAGAGAGAGAGAGAGAGAGAGAGAGAGAGAGAGAGAGAGAGAGAGAGGTCTGTATCTGTTTGTCTTCCCTTCCGGCGTTTTCATACTATACTTTGCTGTCTTTAGTCGTAACTACTCACTACTACTACCCTCATTGTTCGTATTGATCAAATGTTCCGCGGAATATTCATCATTACGAATTCAATTTAATCAACACTGACCAACCCAACGCAGCCAAAACGTGTCTAGCAAGCTTCCATTTAACTATAACTTACTCGACACTTCCTTCTCAGTAACACCAGAGGCGTTTCCCCAATAAACCCAAAAGAACATTTTCCTACAAATAAACCGTACAGAGAGAGACATCTGCTGCTTCGGCGCGAGCAAATGAGAAGTCGCCTTTTGCACTTGCTTCTTCTACCTACTAATGGCGAGATAAATTCTTCGAGAGTGACTCCCGAGCACTTTCTCAGTGCCGTTGACCGTGAGTGTTGAGACGTCTTGGGCGGTGAGTGGTTTCAAGGTCAAGAGAATAATATACCGTACGTGCTTACTCCCATACCTCCACGTTATGTGACGAGGGACAGAGAACATGAGGTGGGCCTCATTTATATAACTTTTAACTGCATCAACGTCAATAAAAGAAATACTAATAATAATAATAATGGCGACAGTTATAGAAATAATGATGGTAATAATTTCGATTACGACGAACTCTGCACACGTTATCTGACCAAAGCTCAAATCTGAGCTTCAGATATGTCGTGGCTTATACCAGGAAAAATTCCTCATATCAAATCAAATGACTCAGATCATAAAGTACGAGTGCGTATCCGTTTCCAGTACACAACACAAAATAAGCAAACACAATGGCGCATACACACACACACACACACACACACACACACACACACACACACACATATATATATATATATATATATATATATATATATATATATACACATACACATATATATATACATATATATATAATCATACTTTTCCTCCTTTGGATGGGTTGCACCATAAAGTAAAGTTTTCTAGTTTCTCAGTAAGGCTTCTATAAGGAAGATGCAAAAACCTTGTCCCTTATTTTTGAAAATAGCAGACGATGATAACCATTTGCTGCTGGGTGGACTGGTAGGCGGTAGGTTGCATGCAATATATGGAGTTAGCAAACGTGAACGAAAGGATGCTTTTGAGTGAGTGTTATGAACGAAGAACACCACGATTTAAATAAATACCTCATTATACATTTAATAAAACACACTTAGGTATAAAAATATAGTTATTCTTGATAATTTGGAAGCACAAAATTATATTTGTCAGTTGCCTATTATTTTAATGGAAAATTCGCGACACTATTTTGTGAGGCTTTTTGGTGCTTTTAGGAGGAAAGTGTCACAAATTCATCCATTCCATATTTCGATGTTTTTGCAATTTCAACTAAAAATAAACATAAACAATGTACCTTGTTCAACTGGTCAAATAACGTAAGTCTTACTGGATTCTGTAGTCAAGATGTTTATGCAAGGATATATATATATATATATATATATATATATATATATATATATATATATATATATATATATATATATATATATATATATATATATATATAAATCAGTTGTTACCCACAGGCCGATAAATCTGAAGCCTCACTCTGCTTTCCCTGTCTAAGGACGGCAAGGTTTGGTCTTATGATCCTCAAGCCTTACTGTTCATTCTCTGACAAAACCTCAGTTTCAACTGGTAAACCTAATGCTTCACTATTATCTCTTTCCGATGGCAGGAAAGTTTTAACATATAAACTTAAAGCCTGGCTGCCCACCCCCCTCAAGCTCTCTCTCTCTCTCTCTGACAAAAAAGCTTAGTTTCAATGTATAATTTCCAAACTTTACTACCCTCTCGTGAAGGCATATTTAGTTTCAGCAAATAAACTTGAAGCTTTACTGCTCTCTCTCTCTCTCTCTCTCTCTCTCTCTCTCTCACAAAAGCTTAGTTTCAACTTATAATGTCAAAACTTTACTACCCTCTCGTAAAGACATATTTAGTTTCAGCAAATAAACTTGAAGCTTTACTGGGCTCTCTCTCTCTCTCTCTAGGGAAAGCTTAGTTCCAGTACATGAACACAAGGCTTCGCTTCTCTATATCTCTCCTCCTTTGACGAAGGCACAGTTTCATAATATAAATCTAAAGCTTTACTGCCCTCCCTTTCTTGCTTTGTTGACATGTACACTGTTTCTTTATATGTACCTAAGACTCCAATACTTTCTCTTTTCCTCTTTCTCTGACAGAAGCTTAGTTTCAGCGTATAAACCTCAAGCTTCGCTACTTTCTCTTTCACGAGGGCATAGCTTTGACACAACTTAAAGCTTTACTGCTCCTCTCTCTCTCATCATATAAACCTAATAATTGAATGCGCACTCTCTTTCACTCTTTACCATAAAAACCTAAAGCATCACTGCTTTCTCTCTCTAGCGAAGGCACAGTTCCATAAATCAATCTTGGGTTTTATTTACTCTCTGTAAACCACCCTCTGACAAAGGCATGTTATTTATCACATAAAATAACGTACATATTACATAAAGGAATTAGCAAGTAAACCTAAAGCCTCACTTCTCTCTCTCTCTCTCTCTCTCTCTCTCTCTCTCTCTCTCTCTCTGACGAAGGCCTGGTTTGAGCACATAAACCTATTAATAAGCTCTTTCGTTTCGGAATTCCCTTTCCCAAGCTACTTTCCTACAGAGGTGGCCCATTCCAACAGAACTGGAACTGGAATATAGAATTTAGGCCAAAGGCCAAGCACTGGGTTTTATGAGGTCATTCAGCACTGAAACTGAAACTGAGTAAAAAGGTTTGAAAGGTGTAACAGGAGGATGTTTACTGTTAGGGAATGGCGTTAGGTCAATGCTCGTATTGATATTGTACGCTATTAATAAAATGCAAAAAAAAAAAAAAAAAATTACTCTTTATGCTAGGTTTTCCCCTATTCACACATGGCATTATATCTTTTATAAGTTGGCATAGCAATCTGACAAGCCCATTTTGTGATTTAAAAAAAAAGAAAAGTTAACCTTAATTGAAAGGAAAGTTCAGAGCATTTCGAGATGGTTTGATCAAGTGGAGAGAATCGAGGGGGATGGGTTAGTATTTCTTTCGGTGGAGAGGAAAAACTAGAGAGATAATGGGAGGAAAGAACCTTAGTATCCATGAAACAGCCAAAGTGACGAAATTTAGTCGTTAAAGAAGACACTTGTCTACTATGTTTGGTTCTGGAGTCGCCTCCTTATGTTTACATGTACTTGAGATACCCGTCTCACAAGCGCAAGGTCAATAGTTCGATCCCCAGGCGGAAAGGCGGAATGGAACATTAACACACGTGCCGCTGAACTCCACTGTTCAACTATCGGCCTAAGAATCAAACGGAGTAGGAGAATTTTATTAAAATGTAGAAGGTCGCAATCAGGGTGAAGCAAAGCTTCGAGCTGGCATCCCGTTCAAAGAGACTTGCTAAAACACGGATGGGTAGTACCTTCTACAGCCAACCCTACTAAGTTAAGTATACCTTAGTTTAACCAGACCACTGAGCTGATTAACAGCTCTCCTAGGGCTGGCCCGAAGGATTAGACTTATTTTACGTGACTAAGAACCAACTGGTTACCTAGCAACGGGACCTACAGCTTGTTGTTGAATCCGAACCACATTGTACCAGGAAATGAATTTCTATCACCAGAAATAAATTCCTTTAAGTCTTCATTGGCCGGCCGGGGACTCGAACTCGGGCCTAGCAAAATGCTACCCGACAACTCTACCGACTTGCCCAACAAGGAAGTAAGGGGAAGAAATTGTATGATGATAAACACACACACACACACACACACACACACACACACACACATATATATATATATATATATATATATATATATATATATATATATATCAGCAATATAATTTTTTTATGGGCCCATTAACCACCCAAGTCAAATTCGAACAACTAATAATAGTAGTAGAAGTATTCTAGGTCAAAAGTGTTCTAGTTGTTCTAATATTGACACGGCAGAATGACAAACTTTTGAGAGTTGTTCTCTCTCTCTCTCTCCCTCTCATAATAAATTAGTCTCACCACCCGCTAATAAATTAGTCTCACCACCCGCTATAATAAACATAATTAGAAAAAAAAGTCCCGTTACAGCAGAAGACCAGTAATGAATATATGGAACTCACCATAGTTCATATATTCAACACTTCCAATAAGACAAATCATCAAACAAATCAGCGTATTTCCACCAAGACTGAATATGTCTTTTATTTCTGAACCCACAAAGCTGCTCTCGGTTGGAACTGAAATGGCGACAGACACACTGATGTTGATATCCATAAATACATGTGGAGAGGCAAAAATACACACACACACACACACAAACATCTAGTGTGTGTGTGTGTGTGTGTTTGCTAACAGTCTACATTTACATATCTGCTCCAATACAAAAGGCCATAAGCACGTTTACTGTATAGTAACCAAACAGGAAATTCAGTTACCTCCAATAGTCAGTACATTTTGAATGGGTAACACCTGAAGATTTGTCGATAAACAGGTAAACCTAACCGTGTTAGGATAAGGTTTATTTACCGTTAACCAGAGAATACGATGAATTTTGTGGATTCGTAACCTAAGCCATCATTAGCCGCTGTACATATGTAATCCTAAATCCAATTTCTGTATCGAGAATTCCCTGAATATTGCAGAAGGTTCTCGATTGTTTCCTTTTATCGTAAGAGGAACTCGTGAAGTACTGGAGACTGTCGTGTATTCAAAATGAACTTGCTGTGTGCGTAAGTCACTCAATATAGGTACAAGTACCTAATCATAAAGACAATTATGTCAACAAAAACTCATCGAATGCAGGAGGCAATCAATACAAAAGAAGTTTATTATGTACACATTTGATATCTCGTTTCTCAACTGCACCCTCTCTGCATTCATATCATCATTCATGATGTATTCCACAATGAGAGGGGGAAATCCATGTCACGCTACGAAAAACTTCCCGTTGTCGTAACACAAACGAGCCCAATATAACCTTTACGAAATCCAACAGCGATAAAACAGCGCAGAAATAATAATTTCCTGAACCGAGCAACCAATTCCCATCCCAGACAGGTAACCCCCACTCTGTTTTCCCCGGGCTGGACACAGTCTCGACGCCTGTTTGTTTGCACCCTGTTCACTACTGGCATGGGAACCACGTGCCTGACTCGCCCTTCCAAAAAAGATCCCTGAACAAGAAACTGAAGGAGGAGACTTTAGGGAACACCACCGCAGGTTCTCCTCCTCACAGAAGAAAATCTAAACATAGCTGACGCCGAGCAGTCTGAGCGCGCTTATTGTCGGGGGACGGAGGGAGAAGCTCTCTCTCTCTCTCTCTCTCTCTCTCTCTCTCTCTCTCTCTGTCACTATCCAGTCTTGGAATAGCTTGCTGCAACCTTCGCCTTTATATTCTCTCTGGTCTCTTCTAATCTTTTCCTCTTTTCTTTTGTCATGCTTAGGTGTCATTTTGTTTTGAAGCTGTACTTTATTTTGACATTTCGCCCTCCCCTTCAAAAATGCTTGTTCATTAGTATCTGAAGCCTCTTCTTTGCAGGTTTAATCATTTTATCCATTTTCTCTAATGATGAAACGGTTGTTATGCAAGGTCTTGATTGGTTTTCAACGCAAACACCGCATATCAAAGGGGCTATTTGTTTTACGAATTCAAAACCGTAAGGAAAAATGCATTCTGATCTTTAGTGTCTACAATTTACAAAAACTATTCATCACACGGTTTTGAAGAAGAATGTTTAAAAAATATCAGTTCTCTAAATGTATACAACTTCCTGAATGCAGATAAGAGACCTTTAATAACTATATGCTAACTGGCAATAAAATCTAAAAGATTTCTTTCTTTCTTTAAATCTTCAGCTGAAAACCCTTATGGATAGAGTCGACAGACTGTAAACCCAAGAGGGCTTTAAAGGAAAATCAGCCTGCAGAGAGAGAGAGAGAGAGAGAGAGAGAGAGAGAGAGAGAGAGAGAGAGAGAGAGAAGTTACAGGGAAAGGCGATAGAAAAATAAATATGAAGGAATAGAAAATAAAACCGATACACCCGACTTCAGGAAACGTCAACACAGAGCAGGAATGACTTTGTCCCTCGCCTAAACATTTGGAGATCAGAAAATTCCAAAACTGCACTAGGCAAACAATTCCACATTTTAGCTGCAGCCAAGATAAAACTCCTAGCAAACTGAGTAGTATTAAACCTGATGGTAGAAAACGACTCGCTGTTTGCAGCTGCAGCAGCCTGCCTGAGCAAAAAAACCAGCTAAGTCAAGAAAAGCACAGAGGATGTTTGTCGTTGTGGTATATTTTATGCTACAAAAATAATGAACTCGCTTTACGTCTCTACGCCACAAGTCAACATTGGAAGATTTATTTTCTTGATACTGACTATATTCCTGTTTTTAGATAACTGAAAACGTTTTTGAGGCATTCTGAATCGCCTCATTTCGGCTAAATGTACATTTGACAACATCTTCACTTCTTAATATCCCAAGAACCTCCACTCTCAAGTTATTGTGGTAAAATAATGGGGAGGACTAACATGAGTGATAGTGGCTTTGATTTTAAGTCAGTTAAATAATTCATCATCATCATCTAAAATGACCACATACTCATATTGAAAAAGCTTAAGAGGAAAGTTTCCAGAAATGTTTTTCTGAATGTGAAAAAAAAAACATGAAAAATGACGAAATAAATAGTATCCACAAGAATTCACACATAAAGAAGTAAATATACGACATAATTTTCTAAATAAACGGCATCTGAAGTCTAAGTCAGACATAAAATGACATCACAAGGGCAAGATTCTTCAAAGGCAGCGCTTCGACTGACGGCTGGCAGAAATTGTCTCATCTAGCATCAATGTATTATGCATTTTGATTCTTAAGGGAATTGGTCACAGCTTTAATGGGAAAACCTTAAGCAGTGAATAATGTACGTGGTTGTGATAACATTATGGTGGTCGCAACCATGATGGAGAAAAGCCTGAGGCTAGTAACTATATCCAAAGAACTGCTGAAACAATTAACATATAGTTATATCTATAGATATATTCTTGTTTACAGACATACTTTCACGTTTCTTTCTCTATAAACTTACATGTCTGCATGCAAAACCGAATCACGAAGATATGGAACGTGATGAATGTATGAATAAAGGAAACAGTGAAACAAAGGAGTGGTTGCTAGGCCTTTCGACTTCCTGTAAGTCGAGAGGCCCAGCAACCATTCCCTTGCACTTCACTTTTCCTTCGTGTATTTCCCTTTATTTTTACATTTCTACATATGATTTCACATCCTTAAGATTTGAGAAGCAATGACGTGCGGACAACCTTCAAGGGACTCAGAGAGAAAGATATATAACCGGTAATCTATTTCCTAGAAAAACTGAAGGAGTTTCCTAATTCTAATTTGTTACCTCCTGTAACGTCCTCGTTGAAGCTTATGTTTCCCCACGAGTGTCGCACTTGAATGTATTTGCAGGACACACCATGAACGGGTCAACAAAAACCGGTAGAATCTGCTTAACTGATTCAATGGGTGCCCTTCTGGTATGTGTAAACTTTCAACAGAGATCGACTCAGTTTTTTTTTATTATTATTTCTAGGTATAGACACCATCTCAGTAGCCTACTCATTCTAAATGTAAAACACTTCCGTCATTTAAATTTTCTATACTATCAAAGTATCTGTGGTATTCTTTTCGTATCATGTGTTCACTGCTCATGCATAATAGTTTTCTATGTTCATTTGTGCGAGTTCATTTATTCGCTGTTGAGTGCCCTTGGCGGAAGTGTGATCCCCACTTAATAGTCCTGTTTCTAAACAGGAAGGTGAAATTATTGTTCAAACGTGACAGCTGAATTCTGTGATATAGGAAAAGTCTGCAGACTACAATATAAAATATGTAATACAATTCCACTGATCTTGGGTGCAGCGGTCACTGAGTTTTCTGGTCTTAATATTCAATTTTCTATTTTAAAACGGGCAAATCAATTTCCGCTCGACATGGGAACAGTTATAATTTACTTATATATAATGTTGGTACTATTTTCAAATCCTCCATATAAAACGTCTGAGATTCAGACCTGTTTTGATTAATTACAAGAACAGAACTAATTTCAAAGCCTAAGCTAGAAAAAGACGTACGAGATTGCAGACCCTTCAGTCTTTTACAAGTCTTTAAAATGGGTACAAAATTCGAAACCTCTTTATGAAAAATGTAAAAGACTCCAATCTCTTTTTTAACCACTCTAAAGAAACGACTCAAAACCCGCGTCAGCAAAATGAACACTGTTCCAGAGCCCTTTAATCTGTTTTTACTCTTTTAAAAGAAAAGGTGAAAATAAAAGCGCCACGTCGCCCTTCTGGGAATGTCAGTCTACTGCACCTAGTGAATCAATAAACGGCCATTTTAATATTTCCAGATTTTTGGAACATTTTCTCTGAGCGATTTCTCGTTGAACTCTGTCATCTTGCTAAAGAGGGCAGATTCTTGTGACAGCTGACACTTTCACGCAAACGCTGTAAGTTACAGCTATAATGACGTAGAAAGCTAAGGCTTATCAGATAAACAAAATTAACGGAATTTAATATCAATGTATAATCATTGTGCGTATCACGTGGAACTTTAATAAAGGCACATTAATATTAACAATCAAGCTAAAATGCGCAGACATACTCGCATTAAATGAAAACACACACACACACACACACACACACACACACACACACACACACACACACACATATATATATATATATATATATATATATATATATATATATATATACATATACATTACAGCTAGTCGACTGTAGTGAGTCCTTAGTAGGAAGTAGGGTATATGACTAGTAACCTCACCCTAGAAGACTAGGCACCCTCTGGAGCCGCACCTAAGAGGAAAAAAGAGGTATATAACTGAAAATAAATACGGATTAACGGAACTATCATTAACCTGTAAAACTGTCGTAGGAAACCTTGTGCAATTCATCTATACTACACTGTAAGTAATTTAGCTATTGCTCTTGTACCACTTTCTTGTAAACTGATCATCGGTTACGTAGATACTGCTTGGGTTAATTGAGGAGAGTTCACCGTGTCCTTCGGAGTTAAGCCTGCTCTTTTACTTGGCTTATTGTTTATTTTATATTTTATTTTATTTTATTTCATTTGTTTTGTGCTGTGGTATTATGAGACTTATTTCCCCGGAATCTGCAATAAAACCGTAGCTTCCCATTCACTGGTTTCAGATCTGCGTCAGTCTTTAACAGACTGGCAAACAAGAACATATAAATGTTCAGGCATGGAATTATCATTTACTAAATCTCCAAGCATATACATATCACGTAATAAATTGTATACTGTAGATAACAACTCTCTCTTTCTCTCTCTCTCTCTCTCTCTTGATGCTTTATATTGCTAAATACTACAGATTATACTGCTCTTCGTGCAAAAACACTTTTCAATCATTTTAAAAATACCTATACGTAATCCACATAACACTCTTTAACCCCGTTATAGTAACTGTGAAAACACTGGATTTTTTGCATCAGGTAACGATCCATTCACATTAATCCTTTGCCGTCTGTTGGTCGGGCAGAGTCCACGTGTCCACGACAGGCCCTTTACACCCTATAACACTTTACCACACTTTAGGTAAGGGCCAGTGCCAGCATAAGCCAGCTTAATCCAAATCAAACATCGACATTACTATCCACCTTTTTACCTAAAACACCGTTCATTCCCACATGAACTCAATCACTTTCTTGTCTTTCAAAAGACGACGTGGCAAAGATAATTTTCGCCAAATCCGATTAATTTGCTAACACGAATTAGTGCAAATCAGTCTGTCATATGCTATAATTTATTCTTACGACTATACTCTAATTTCACCAGCTTTTCCCCTTAAATATTCTATCCGTAAGATCCATAACCCATTAGGAATACCTCCACAATCCCCTTAGGTGATGATGACCTGTGATGGAATGATTCATACTGGCATAAGGTCTGACCTACATACGCGACAGGGCAAAACGTCCACAAGAATACAAGAAGTATGACTATTAACCTCTCATGACAGTGTAACTTTTTATATTATGCATACCAAAGGCATTAAAGTCTTTAACGGTGCTATGCAGATCATTCTTATAATTGAATAATAGGGTACAGATAATTCTTATAATTAAATATTAGGGTACAGATCATTCTTATAATTGAATAATAGGGTACAGATAATTCTTATAATTAAATAATAGGGTACTTATACTACGGTCGATACCCCTAGACTCGGGCATGTCTTGATGAGTACCTTTAAAAACACAGGGCATGATGGCAACGGCACAGTCTAGTGATATGATTAACCCATAAGAAGTGTGATCTGGAAATCTCAGTCAGTTATTACACTTTTACACTTAAACAAGGACTAAACACGTCAAGGAAAAGATGCAAATTATATTCCTTTCTCACTCTTTTATACATTCTCTCTCTCTCTCTCTCTCTCTCTCTCTCTCTCACTCTACATACACATACAAAATTATATATATATATATATATATATATATATATATATATATATATATATATATATATATATATAAAGCATTTCCCCCTTTGAGAGGATAGCTACAACCAACTGGAGGGTGTTAACGTTTCGGTCTCCAACAGGTATGCTGGCATGAAGTTGCAAGCCCCATGCCAATCTTCACCCGGACCTGACCATCACAGTAGACTTACCACAAGTTACCCAATTACTAATCAGGTATATATATATATATATATATATATATATATATATATATATATATATATATATATATATATATATATATATATATATTTCTGTTGAAGTCAACGGCATTATCTGAAGAGACTCTTTTTATTTAGATTTATTCAAAGTCTAAATAAAAAAGATAGCTTCTGCAAATGCTGCCATTGACTCCAACAGAAACTGTACGAGAGAAAATATGCAAAAATAATATATATATACATATATATAATTCACACAGTATATACATATGTATATATGTGTGTGCGTGCGTGTAGCCTATGTATGTATGTATGCATATTCATCAAAAGGAAAGGTCACGAGCGCCAAAAACTTTCTGAAATTGAACAACAAATGGGAGTTGTGCACAGCTTCCACATCCTAATAGGCCCACTGCTTTCCATGCAAAATGTATCGTAGTTTAACAATAAAACTTCTAGTCCGGTTCTCCAGTTAACAAGGAAACTTCGTCCCCAAAAATAGCCGTGGATGCAGTTTCCGTTAGACACAAGGGATTAAAAAAATCCTCTGCTAGTTAGCAAATTGTCCAAACGTACGACCAGCCTCCATTTTTTCCAGGGCGGTACATTTCATTAGGAATAGATGTGTATATATATAGATATACTTGCGCCATTCACAAAAATATCTGTGGACTTATATACGTGTGTGCATTTTTATGCAAACATAGAGAGTGTGTTTATAAAGTTAATACAAATACATAATACATATATACATACATAATTACATAGATCATATATATATATATATATATATATATATATATATATATATATATATATAAATTAATAAATAAATATATATATATATATATAATTTAATCATAATATATATTTATATATATTATATATAACAATATAATTATGTATATATATGCATATATACGTGTGAATGTACATAATTTCCGCAAAAATGCAAAACAAATAAATACATTAATCTCGAAGAATAAGTAAAATAAAACAAGGCAAAAATTGGCACTTCTGTGCCGCTGCGTAGCCGCCTCCTTTCTGCTTAGCAAGATCAAGAAAATGCTTAAAAGACTTCACCGCAGGTGAGAAGTAAAAAGATGCGTAGAAATGTGGCACTAGACAAAGTGATGTCACATGACCTCTACGCTATATAGAGGCTTGACGCTACGTCAAACAAGTAGCACACACTAACTTGTGTGGTGCAAGTGGCACAGGATTTGTGTGTGTGAGAGAGAGAGAGAGAGAGAGAGAGAGAGAGAGAGAGAGAGAGAGAGAGAGAGAGAGAGAGAGATAACAGAATACAAAATTTAGGCCAAAGGTGAAGGACTGGGACCTATGAGGTCATTCAGCGCTGAAACAGAAATTGACGGCAAAAAGGTCTGAAAGGTGTAACAGGAGGAAAACCTCGCAGCTGCACTATGAATCAATTGTTAGGAGGGGGTGGAGAGTAAGATGGAAGAAAAGGAATATGAACGGAGGTACAGTACAAGGAATAAAAGGGACTGCATCTAGGGGCCGAAGGGACGCAGCAAAGAACCTCAAGCAATGCCTACAGCGCACCGCATGAGGTGCACTGACGGGCACTACCCCCCTACGAGAGAGAGAGAGAGAGAGAGAGAGAGAGAGAGAGAGAGAGAGAACGTTCTTTTGAACAATGTTTGCAACCTATCTCGTAAATCAAAGCAAAATCAACATCAGGTCATGACTAAATGCCCAACTGAGGGATCAAGCAGCACTGTTAACCTTCAATCTCCCTCCATATTTTGCGGCTAAGTGGCGATTATATGACTTGGAGCTTGCCTTACGGTCTCTCTCTTAAGGCTCTGGACAGTGCGAATTCTTGCCTCCTTTAATTTTCTTTTTTTTAATGCATCGGCAGAAAACAAGTTCTCTCTTTACCATACAGTTGCATAACAACACTCTTCCTTCCGTTAAATCAAGACAAAGCAACAACATGCATAGCGTATGTAAGTTAATATAACAATAAGAACATTTACCTGAAACACTGAAACTTCCTTATCATTCCTTTTATTAAAAAAAATGAAAGGCTCATTTGATAAAAGGACTACTCGACAGCTTAAATTAACAGAAGATGTTTAAATACGTGAAATAACATATTCTACTATAAAAGCTATACTATCGATATTTTACATGAAATAACTATTCTATTATAAACGCTACATTACCGATATTTTAAACAGAACATAGCCACAAAACATAAATTGACTGGACACGCCCATCAAAATGAGAAGAACAAACTAAGGCAAAACTCTGTCACACTGGGCTTATATCTTCCCTGGGTCTCTTAATTTCCTATTAAAATATTCAAAGACAAATATCTTAACAAAAAACATATATTTGACTTGATTTCCCCATATTTCTCAACTTAGGAATTCTCTTCCTCCTTCTGTTTTCTTTCCAATTTTAAATTTTTCAAGAGGAAGATTCTTCACCCAACTCCTTTTCCCTCCTTGACTGCTTTTAATCAGACCTGGGCAACGAAAAAGCGAAGGATTCCTGTCCAAATGTATAGTTAGGGCATCCTTTGGAAATCAGCATTCATTCTGTCATGAAAACATTAATAGGATGTTTGTCACACGGTGATGTTATGCTTAAAGATATTTGTATAATCTTTGACGTTTATATTCATTTAAATGTCTTGAACTGCAAGTGTGCATGTGTCAGCGTAATTTGTATTATACTGTATGTAAATGTGCATCCTAAGCATATATAAGATAACGATGAGTAAGCGTAAACATGAAGCATAATTTTCAGTTTCTGTTGGAAAATCTTTGCGATGCCATAAAATGAAGATCCGGGCTATAAATTCATTCAGAAAAATTTCAGTGATCTCATTTATAAGAAGTTAGATTCTGTGCCCATCGTGTCCAACGAATTGTATCTTGAAGGGAAGGGGAGGAGGGTCTTCTCTACCACCACTCAGCAACAGTTACTTTCTGAAGTGTAGCAACACTTGCTTTTAACCTTTGTCTTATCTTCTTCCTGAACTGTCAGGAGAAGTTTTTTTCTGCAGCTCGTAAAGAAATATACAAGCTTTTTGAGAATCTTTATTTTGTACGGAATTCCGATAAAATTTCTTACTATTGTTCTATATATATGTACAGTATATATACATATAGGTATATATATAATTATATATATGTATGCTATATATTTACGTATATACATATATATACGTATAGTATAGGATCTACTTGTCCATGCCTTCTTATGTGTGAGGAATTCGAGACGTTAAGAGGGCATTGAGGCTATTACGTATATTCATATGTATATACCAGTATATATATATATATATATATATATATATATATATATATATATATATATATATAAAATGTGTGTTTTTACATATGCTCAAACACACACATAATTGAGTGACTTATACCTTCCTATACATAAATACAGAGAGAGAGAGAGAGAGAGAGAGAGAGAGAGAGAGAGAGAGAGAGAGAGAGAGAGAGAGAGAGAGGGACTGCCATTTAAAGTATTGGGAGGAGTAACGATGCAACACAGACGGCGTCAATGTTTAAGTGGATGAGGAGGAGACCCTCCGACCGTTTCTATGGTGATGAATACTAGAGAAATCTAATACCTCTTTGCCACTTCATACTTGGCCCAATCGCTCTCTCTCTCTCTCTCTCTCTCTCTCTCTCTCTCTCTCTCGCTGTGACGCTCTCTTAACAAGACGCAAGTGATCTCCCTTTCTTCATATTTTGCATCGTCACCCAGACACCCAAGTTCTCTTTTGTGTGTGTGTGTGTGTGTGCGCGTGTTTGTATTTGTGTGTGTGTGTGTTTATGATTTCACTTTTCATTTCGTTGTATTTGATCATGTTGCTGTGGATATACAAGTCAACACCAAGCCTAATATTCATTAACAGTCATTATTGTCAACTATTCTTCATTTGTTAGTTTACATAATCTGTGCTTAATTTTACACATCATTTGCTTTTACTTCATTCTGCTTTATATTGCTATTCAGTGTTACCAGTCTTAAGGTTTGCTCCGCATGAAAAGTAGGAACAAAAATAATAATAACTGAATTAACTACAAGATATGAGAGTTGAACAATTACATAACCTATAGCCAAACCCGCATCATCATCTGTCAGAAAAGATATCTGATCCAAAACGCTGCAAGTGAAATTAATCAAACAAATATACTTCAGCAACTGGAACAGAAGCAAACCAAGGTCCGAAGGCTATTTCTGGTTAACCTCTAAATGTTTTGCAAATAGTTAAAAACGCTTGGATGTCCTTGGTATCGGCTGGCGGTTGATTTACATCAAGCTGGTTTGTGCCAGTGCGAGCCAATGCCCTAGGACATGTGGTAAAGTGTAAAAGGGAGTAGGGGAAAGCCTGATGTGGACCTCTGGACTGTACCAACATACAGTTAAAACAAACGACCAAAACTCGAGAACCTCCCCACAAAGAGGTCTCTACAAGTTTCTGGCTAAAAAATAAATAAATAAACAGGCTATGAAGTTAAATAAAATAAATTTCCTGACATTTCTTTTATTTTCTGGTAAATAAATAAAATATATTTATGGTGTGTGTGTGTTTTTTTTATTCTCTAGTAAATGCAGTAAAATTATAACTAATTTTTTCACACACGACTTTGAAGAGCAGAAATGAACAGACTATGAAGATAATATGTGAAATAAATTTACTTCTTTTTCTTCTTTTCTGATAAATAAAATATGTTTATTACGGTTTTTTTTGTTTCATTCTCTAGTATATCAAGTAAAATTATAACTTTTTCACACGTGACTTTGAGGAGCAGTCCCAGCCGACGTGGAGGCCACGAAAGGACAAAACAGGAAACTAACGTCGAAGATGACTGAAATATTCCATTATCCCGGAAAAATGCACATACACGGAAGCATGTGCCAAAATGAACAAGAAAGTACGCTATGAACAAGTAACAAAAGGGGGATATTAAAGACTGTCAAAATATGATGAGCTGATCAAATTATGATCGGATCAAGCACAATGTAAAGGTTGCGAGTGATATTTGAGTCTCTTAAATATCAGAAATAGGTCAACATATTACCGCGAAGAAATTGGCATGTAACTCTGAGATGAGAAACTTCTATCGTGTGAATAAAATTACTACTCCTAATCCTTTTCAATAAGGATTTGCAAACCAATCATGAAAGATTAAGATCCTGTCTGATCGATTTTAAAAGATTATCTAGCGTTACAATAACGGAGGCCACGGAGAGGAATAAGAGGAAGGAAATTGATAAATACCACCTTCACATTTCTTTTTGCCCCCTCCCCCCGGGGGAAATCTCTACAAAAAGGCTTCGTTTTTGGGGCAAACGAAGCCTTACACACCCGAAGCCTGGAGTCAATAAGAGCACAAGCGTCATTAAAATATGGGACTAGCTCTCAGAGAGAGAGAGAGAGAGAGAGAGAGAGATTATGCCAGCAGATTACGTACTGAAAATGACAGAAAAGCCTCCTCACTTAATTCTCGTCACAAAATCAAACAATAATATTATGTCTCATACATCAAACGAATGATGCTGCCGAGTTTCTGCCATAAATTCTCATAACTGATATTCTAAAGCAGCAGACAGCGTCGAAGGAAATTAAATGGGTTGTATGAATACTCACATAAAACTCTCTTTCAATCTGATTTCACAAGTCGATCACGAATGAGGTCGATGCAGGAGAGCAAATAACATAAGTATTTTTATAATCTTTTAAGCATTTCGTTACCTAAAGAACTAGTTTATTACATTTTATGTCTTTTTTACTAATAGTTTACAAAGCACAGCACTTGCATCATTTTACTATTTATTATTATTATTATTATTATTATTATTATTATTATTATTAGAAAGGAAAACAGCCATGACAATAACAATAATAACCAATTATCGACTTTCTTACTTATTGATTTTCCGGTAAAAACTGTAAATTTAAAAACGGCACAATAACAGACGTACATACTGTGCGCGCAGTTCACGACTTCATTGCTGATCAAAGCAACTTCCGGGTTGCAAGACATCTGGCAATCTCTCGTCTACGTACGTATGCTTTCGAACTCGACGACAGCCCGCTAATTGCGAAGAGAAAACTGAAAATATTCGGCGATCGCCTCGACGGATTGATTTGACTTTGTGAAATTTAGACTGCAAAGCCAAGAACTGGGGCTTTTTCGGCCATCCAATGCAAAAGACAGTTCAAAGAGGGAGTTGGAGTTGTTAGAAAGCTAGATGGAGGTTCAAAAAATGAAGGAAATGAAGTACAAGGATCTAGAGGTGAAACTGGGAAAACACCCCATAACTGCACTAAGAAATAACAGTTAGAGGAGTTGGATAGCAAGACTGAAGAAGGGAGGCAAAGTAAAATGCTGAAATGTGGACGCAAACAGAGGCCGAAAGGACTCTTCAAACACACTTTAGTAATGCCTACAATGCACCATGTGAAGTGCACTGATGGCACTAGCCCCCTACGGGACATGACAGCCTAGAGATGAGGAGGTACACTGAATTAATTGGTGATAACATACAGACGTAAGGAGGAATATCAAATAATCCGTGATACCGTGCAAACGTGAAAAAGAACATGAAAAGTAATCGATAATAACCTACAAACATTCACGGGTCGAAAATATAGTTGGCGATAACCTACAACCAAGAACAGGAAAACTAGAATAACCAGCGATAACCAGTTAAAATGAAGAAGCTTGAATAAACGGTGTTATTAAAAAGGCAGATATTAACATATGATATTAATTACTTCCACAGGTCCCATATTCAGACATTCTCTTGGTTTGCCATTCACGCTAATTTGGCACAGGTGCCCCTTGGTTAAGAATGCGTACCAATATCTATATTTAGTTTGGCATAAATATCCGGGTACTGCGCCGTTTTAAAACAAATGTTAATTCGCTAGACTTTTACAGTCTGATAATGAAATCATGATAAATAATGGTAATAACAAGGCAGAATGAATAAAAAACTTGAAAAAACTTCGTCGGGATACTGGTTACCGTTAACAGCTAAAACTGAAAGCAAACATTAACTCCAGCATCAAACTAGAACTGAAAACACAAAAAATGGCTGTCAAAAAAAAAAAAAAAAAAAGTCTCCACCACGTACACCGCAGCTTTACGACAAGAATTTTGTTCTTCCCCAAACGGCCGGTTACAACAATATCATTGCCCCGGGACCATATTCTGACGGGAAGCGAGGCAGTGTGAGGCTGTGAGCAGATGATGGCGATAATGGCGCGTCAGGCCACTAAAATAACCAAAATTTTTTGATTGGGAAGCCTGAACTATGGCTTTGCCAAGAAGACGAACTGACTTTACCTACGACAACTACAAGTACTACTTTCTGGCCTCGCGAGCGCGCGCGAGCGCTCGGTCGACTCGCCGGTCCATGCCTATTTGTAATTCAAGGCTCCCTCTCTCTCTCTCTCACACACACACACATGGGTAATCTAACTGTGAGAGATGACTTCTTACATTTCCTAGGGTAAAGATGAAACAACAGGTAAACAGCTTTTGATTTGTAAATATATTTCTTGTTGATTACATCGAAACTAATGGTAGAGATCTGAAGTGATAGACAGACAGATAAATGATATGCAGGTCTTAATACTAGGCCTAATCTAAATTACATCTCATATAATGAGTTCCTCGGACTATTATAATACAAAAGTAATTTAAATATTGTACATCTAAGATTGTAAATAAAAGAAAAAATATAAGGAATTTGCCTTGACTAAGCGTCAAGCTAAATCATTCTTATCAGAATAATCACTTTACAAGACATCACAATTACAAAAACAACTCTCAAAATACGGACTACGTTAGACAATTCTTCACAATAACAACAAGCACAAGAAGCAAATGAACATACAAGTATCTTCTACATAGAGTACATAACCAAGCACAATGCAGCACAAATACCAGGATGTCACAAGCAGATTATCTATTTGTCGAAAGAGGAACACATACTACATACAGCCACAGCCATTAAGATCAACGGCCAAAGTGAACCCACAGTTGAGTCTTTTTACTTCGATATATTATCTATGTCAGATTTGTGCTTTCATCCACTAAAGTCTTAATGAGGCTGAAATCTACTTCTACCAACTATCTCTACACATGGTGCATGCGTAATCAATATCTATAACAGCAAAAATAAAAGAGAATACAACAATCATAAAAACGAGTAAAACTGTTAAGCCAAGAAACCAGCCAGAACGTAAATGAGTGAATAAAATTCTGGTGGAACGACTGGGGAGTGGGGAGAAGCGGGGGATGGGGATGGGGAGGTTCAAGACAGGAGGGACAGGGGTACTGCATCTGGCCAGGGGAGAGGGAGGATGTAGGTAAGAAGAAATGGTGGAGGGGTAGGTGTAATGGAGGGGAGTTCCTCCTCCTCCTCCTCCCAAGATACTGTTAACGCGTACGTATCCTTCAACAAGTCACAAAGCAAGGAAATGAAACCGTCCAAGTGCTGCTGTTTTCTAGTGGAGCGTTTCATATATCTATTCCGCTACCTCCTTGACACTGGGCCGGCCATCTTGGTGGGGGTTAGTCAAGGTAAAAGTAACTCATAATGATCACACAACATACTCGGGTGAAAGTTTCTCTTTTCAGCCCGAGTCCCTAGACCCCTATAGCATTCTAGTTTGTATATATATATATATATATATATATATATATATATATATATATGTATGTGTGTGTGTGTGTGTGTGTATACAGTATGTGTACAATATTTGCTTGTGATTGCAGCTAGGCAATATTTCAAAAACGCAATTCCGTGTAACGATAAGTAATCTATTTTAATGGGTCATGCTACATACACAACCGTGAACACAAGCAATTCATTTTCGTCGAAGTCTCACGCTATACGTAACAAACCTCCGACAAACATATTTACACAGATCGCAAATTACTGCAGACAGAACCCACTGAAATTCACATACAGGTGGGCAAAACCAACAAAACTGGAGCAGGTACACGCACACCAAAGTGCACATAAAAGAATGCATCGACAAATCTTGAACTTAGAAGTTTGAACTTAGAAGTTATGTCAGTGCACGAGTAGGGACGAATAAACTCACACACACACACATACACCAACTACTTCAGTGTGTTATCGCAGAGCAAACACGCGGTCACTGAATTCATACTAGCTTGATATAAATGGATTAGTGTGGTTTGTGGTGCATGTACGCAACTCTGTTGCTTTCATCCTCAGGGCAACGGTTTCTTTTTCTTCCTCTTTATCTCTTCTCTTCCACATGCCATTTCCTTGTTCCTTAACTGCCGTTCTCATTTGAATAACACAGCTGTAAGTAACGTAAAGTACGTGAAATGGAGTAAAAAAAAATTAAATATATATGTATACAAACAAACAAGCAAAATGAGTATGTCAAGACCTCGACATCCAACGGCAAAAGCTTCGCCGGGCAATCTTGGCAAACAGTTGCTGAATGTTCCACATTTTTGCCATTTCTTCCTTTGTCATGCTCAATCTTTTCATAAACCTCATCTCGTGGATGATTGTTTTACTGTATCTCATTTGTGGTGAGGAAAATAAAAGCTAAAATGAATCCGAAATCAATAGGACACGAATACCCTGGATGATAAATGGCCAAACTGAATGACAGTCTGATACTTTATATAGTTCAGGTGTAACCTACTTTTGGAGGACAGCCACACGCATACAATACTTTCTTGTTCCCGATGCTCCTCAGTTTCACGCGAAACCTTACTCGTTTCAATGGATAAAGCACATGATACGTGAAAAACATCGGTCAAGAAAGATCTTCTCGATGACAGTAAATATATGATGTAGTATTTGCCGTAATCTCGCTAGCCAAGACGACAAACATCATTTCATGAAATTGGCAAGGCCAACGCACTTCTTTAGACGTTCGTCTTTTATTATTGCAAATTCAAACAGTGCCCTAAGGCAAGTTTTTTATTACTGTCAAACAGAAGTTTGATACTAAGGAGGTTGCTACCATAATTTGCATAATGCGTCGCTTCCCATCCCGTCAATTCCCATAAGAGTTTAAATACTTCTCCAAATCGGCTTCATCCATAATGGCGTCATACTAGCGAGTGTCTGATTGTGACAATGCTTCCCTTAGCTCTCAGGCTAGCGATGCCTTTGTCTCAATCCGCGGTCGACTCATGGCTACGGCCGATCATGGAGAACAGGAAGTATCGGACACAACTTCTTTGCAGAGTTCTACGCCGACAGGCATCGGAGGGAAACCATTTCACCTTGGTTACAATTCAGAACATCTACAACTTTATGCACGAGAATGAGATAATCTCATTAGCTCGGACGGAGTTGGGTCTTACCTGCTGTCGATTAAACTGACAGGATGCAATAGGGGAAAAATGGTTGTGTGTGACTCAGCAGCGTTATAAATATTATGCTTAATGTTCTCCAACTCCCTCCCTCTCTCCTCCGCCTCCTCAGACTCGGCTTGACATTGTGAGCTCCCTAACACATTACATTATTAACAAGAGAAGAAAAGTGGATGCTATGACAAGTAATCAAGTCATGAAAATGACTAATATAAACTGAATGAGCACGGCAAACAAATGCTAGCCAGACCTGTATCTGTGAGTGTGTGTGTGTTTGTGTGCCTGTATGTGTGTGTGCGTGTACTCCGCGCATCAGTTGATAACAGCGCCATGTTTTTTCTTTCTTAGGACGTTTCACCGACTCCCGCATCCGAAGTATCTCGAAGGCAGAATTATTGATGCTTAGAAAACACTGCCTTCGCTCTACTTCGTTGTAATGGATTCTTTCTTTTTCTTACGGTACTCTCCAAAAGAATAATGAATATGAAACTAGCAAGAGCATAATTGACAGAAGCTATGCGAACAACGAACGATACGACACATTCCTCGAAAACGCCACCATGTGGAATGTGGACTGACTGCAACGTGTCGAGTTGACTGCCTTTTTCCTACGAGTTGCTTCCCTCAATCTTTTTTTAATCACCATCATTGGCTTCCCTATTTATTCCGTTCGACGTCTGAAATGTATTGTCTAGCATTATGCAACAGCAGGTTGGAAAATTCTACATCACGATGGCTCTTGCTTTCGCACGAAATCGAACTTTCAAAAAGAAGAATGCACATAGGCGTGACTTCCTACGTGTTATACTAACACATAAACTAAGTATATATCCACAGCGAGCATTGAAAGCTTTCAAAAGAAGAGGGAGTAGATGTACTTGGATAAACGACTGGTAGTCACACAAACCACGGCCTCTAAATGAAAGGCAATGAAAGGTGATATTTGTTAAGAGGGTGCCTTAAATAAGAACTTGGGGAGGTGGTGTGGAATTCTGAACAGATTTAAGTCAGGGCTTGCAGGGTTCAATGTGACTGTGTGATGAGGCTAACCATGAAGTTATGATCTCGAGATTATGACGTTATAACCCATGGATGGAATATAACTAAGTGTAATGGAAATGAGATATAACACTATTTTATTACGAGTTTTTCATAAAGTATATATAAAGAATGAATTGAACAGATTTCGCATTTGTTAAGAACTAGAGAATCTAAATTATAGACTGGATGAGATATTAACTTATCAATTAGCATAACTGTTATAAAAAGGATTTTACTTCATAAAAACACTTTCATAAGCAAGGACTGAAAGAGCTGGGCAAGAACTTACAGGAAGTTCTAGACTGGTTACAAGTAAAAAATGAGGCCATAAAAAGTTAAAAGCTCAAACCAATGGGATTGGTTTGAGCACACACAAAGTTTAAACCCTAAACCAGTGGGATAGGTTTGAGTATATACAAAATTAGAAGCCTAGACCAATGGGATAGGTTTGAGAACATACAAAGCTACAGCCCAGACCAGTAGGATGGGTTTTAAGTTCGATTTAGCAGCGGAGAAAGTTCGGGCCAAGTTTGAACCCTCTGAAAGATCTCTAGAGGCTTGCGGCATTATCAGCAATGTTGGCTGATGGCTGTAGCCACATGAACACGGTTGCTAAATTGTTGCTTATAACGAGATCAAATGATCCCCGTCCCTCCCCTCGCCCTCCTCCTCCTCCTCCTCTTACAAGTAAGAGCAACAGTAGCAGCGTCAGTTTTACGACCTATATTGAACTACTACTATTTTCTGTGGTAAGGAACAGCAGTAACTTCATTTCTTCGACGAATGGTTAAATTTGATTACTGCCATTGACAAAAATCATCTTGAACGTCAAATAAATTTATCAATGATTTTTACAATGCCGTCAGATATGAAAGATACAGTATCATTACATCCAAGTTATCAAACCCAAAGTCCCAAATAAAGAGAAATGTCCCCTCACGAATAATTCAACAACAAGTGGAATGCACTATAAGAATGTGATGTGTTACTATAAACCCGTGTAAATACATTAAACTAATAAAAAAAAGTTTAATGCTTCAGAAAAAACACTTGCCAACTATTTAATCTCTCTGTTGCAGAATAGAAGGCAGATTTATAACCTTCGGCTTCTGTTATACAGAATCACGACCTAATTCTTGCTTTCTGGCGGGCGTCGTTGACTCTACTACATGTACTGTCTTGGTTACGTAAACTGTCTATAAATATTACACAACGGAAGACTGTCCATTGCTTATTTTCTTCCCTAGAGGTGTACTCATACAAGTT
This sequence comes from Macrobrachium rosenbergii, assembly GCF_040412425.1. Taxonomy (NCBI): domain Eukaryota; kingdom Metazoa; phylum Arthropoda; class Malacostraca; order Decapoda; family Palaemonidae; genus Macrobrachium; species Macrobrachium rosenbergii. The sequence continues at coordinate 13,945,142 of NC_089793.1, read as the reverse complement.
CCCCATCCATCCTTACCTATTATTTACCGTTTATTTTTTATCCAATTTACTGTAGTTACTAGTTACGTATTCATTGTCATTTTCATTAGTTTCGTATTTTCGTGTGCTTCATCATTCTTCTTATTTTGCTTGTGTGTTTCCAACTTCATTCGTTTTTAATATATGTTCGTACGACACAAGGATAATATAAACCAATCATTCAATAATTTTTCCCAGGAGTGAATTCTTATCAATCCATAATTCTGATACAAATAAACACATGAAACCTGCGAAACAGAAGTTGACCAACGGTGCAGCAGAAGCCCTGTTGAAAATTTGACCTCTCCTTAGGATCTTAAATAGAAAGAACGAGAATCTGGTTAAAGCAAACTTTAATAGGTGTTTTTGCTAAAAGTGACAATGACTTTCTTGTGTATTTGTTGACCTAAGCAGTGAATCGTGTACCTAGCAAATAGTCGGCTTCGGTTAGGCACAACCAGGGGGTGTGAAGGGCACACAGCTAGAACCCTCATCAATAAACAAGTCTGAAGGGAATCTTAAAGCTAACAGACGTCTAGAGCCACCTCCATAAAAAAAAGAAAAGGCGCAGAAAAAAATTATAATATATATATATATATATATATATATATATATATATATATATATATATATATATATATATATATATACGAAGCTACTTCCTTTATTAGCCAGCTACACGGAAAAAATAAAACGGTTACGATCACTGCCAAACTTGTACTTAAAACTGGCGATTCAAGGATAAACCACCTGTACATAAGAACGTCAGAAATAAAAAAAATAGAACTGATTAATTTCGACAAAAAAAAAAAAAAAAAAACACGATCAGTGAATTAAGGAGAGCCAAGAATGCCTTAATAAACATTTTCTGCCTTTTCTCTCTTCAGGTGACAGCGATTCCGTCCGAAGTAATTTATTTCCTAAACTGGCTCGCCTCATTTGCATCTTCATCCACCATACGTATAGGTGCCGTTTGCAAGACCTGCGTCTACTGCATACTCTTGTCCTTGGGATCAACTGGGCCGGAACACAGCAGCAGTAGGCTTTCAGGCTAAGAAAGAGGGTGACATCAGCAAATTCCCTTCCCCCTCCTCCCTTTGTTTAAAAAGGAAAATCAAGTACATCGAGTTGCGAAAAAAATAAAGTGAGAAGGGGGGGGGGGGTTGACGAGAACCAGAGGCCATTTTGGTCACCACTCATGGTATTCGGTAAATTTTCCCATCCACAATATCGACCATCGGAGGAAGGTGTGTTATCTGTCAAAAGTTGGGCGACAACTGGAAATATTTTTCTATTTGTTGTCCTCCCGTCTTATTTTTTTTAAGTTTTTCTTAATATCTCGACTTATAAAGCAAAGAATTGCAGTAACGATAATAAATACTTGTCTCAAATCTAACTGCTTATAATCTTTTACAAGAATTCTGAAAGAAACTGACGACGTGTACCCTGGAAATTAGCATGCACCGTCTATTAGCTCGTATCTGCTCACAATTACTGCTGCAACAGAAATTTCGATGTCCGGTTTCATCTAGTTCGTGGAGCCGGAGCCGTTAGACCAACCGTCGCATAAAGGCGACCTATTGAGAGCCAACGTAGGATCAAGATTAGATAATGACTGAAGAAGAAAACTTCGGCTTCTCATCACAATTCCTTAGAACAATCGATAATGCTGGTGGCTTTACATGCGCTCAGTCGCCATTTGCTTCCGTATTATAATTCTGTCGCCAGTTGAATACAATGATCAGTTAATCAACCCTCAGTTTCGTTAAGCGCGTAACTGTAGGCTTTGCTTTGTTCCATCCATATTTCAATATTTCAACAGTTAAGGAAAACCGTGTCAGTGATTGTATTGTATTTTATGGAAGACAATCCCTGCTAGGGAGAATTAGTCATTGATTTATACACACACACACATATATATATATATATATATATATATATATATATATATATATATATATATATATATATATATATATAATGTAATATATACAGAGAGAGAGAGAGAAGAGAGAGAGAGAGAGAGAGAGAGAGAGAGAGAGAGAGAGAGAGGGAGAAGGGGGATAAATTCTACGTACGCTCACAGCATTGTAAATGGACTCGACAATCTGCAGGCGTTTTTACCAACTACTTCCATACTCCCTACAATAAGTAAGTATCGATCACAGTCACGCAAAATGAAATAATCTTTTACAGAAACGTACTTGATCTTTAAATCCCCGACTTGACTGAATTACATAATAGATAAAAATGTTTTCCTTTACATAAGCAAACTGTCAGATTACTTGAATTCGCTGCATTCTAGAACTGGGTCCTTTTTTTCTTTTTTTGCATTCATCCACGCGCATACATCGTGTGTGTGTGTGTATGTGTGTGTGTGTACCGTTGCACACATCCAACAGTATCTGTGCGGGAGCAGTGACTCGGATGTTCCAGTCAATTCATCCATACTCAGATAATACATTCAACTTAGAAATCTTGAGATTTCGCGTGGCTTAAAAAAAAAAAAAGTCATAACAGTAAAAGTAAGTCAGAACTGAACAGATGTTTTTTTAAATACTTGAAGCGACCTGGCAGTATATTGGTTTTCACTCCCACTGCACGAGGCTGCGTAGTGCTAGACAATAAGTTACAATAATCATAATAGTTTTTTTTTCAATCTCTCATAAAACTTTAAAAATCAATACTATATAATCAGAAGTACACCCTTTATATATATATATATATATATATATATATATATATATATATATATATATATATATATATATATATATATATATATATATATTACACACATATATACATGTGTGTATCCAAACACAGTTGCATTAATAAATATTTACATCAACAAACAATGTAATTTATAATTCAACTGCACAATTTGCATTCAACCAGAGGCATTCCACTTAAAATGAGTAGAAGGCCGCTTGCTACTTTCTCTCTTGTCCTTCTCCCCCTTCCGAACCCCTCACCTCCCCCCCACTCACACACAACCCCCTTTTTACGTAATGACTGGGCAAGGAGCGAAGACACCATTTTGTGCTCTATGAGAAGTACCTTTACAAACCTGTCTTTTTTTTTTTCTTCCCCTGCTGACAGACTAGTAACACCATGCTATACAACCCGGCGTTGGTACAACAACTGTTGTTGAAGCGCATTTTCTTCTCTTGCCTCGCTAAATCGATGTTCTAAGTTCATTTTTGGTTGTTTTATGGTATTTTTTTTTCATCGAGGTGTAATCTTTATGAAAACAGTTTGTAGAAAGTTGTATAAAAACAAAGAGCTAGACTCTTCAGTGGTTTATTTGTAGCTATACAAAATGAATGGATCTAAAATACGCAACATTTTATGTAACTAATATATATATATATATATATATATATATATATATATATATATATATATATATATATATATATATATATATATATATATATATATATATATTTTACGACCTCAGTACTAAGCATACACACATTCTTCCTCCTTCTCTCTCTCTCATGTGACTTACAACAGCTACAGTTCACAGTTTCATTTAATCCCTCCTCCGAAATATTCCCAGCCACTAAACCCGATGTGAACGAACTCCCTTTTTTCTCTCACGAGATATACAGTCTTTGTCTATATATATATATATATATATATATATATATATATATATATATATATATATATATATACTGTATGTGTGTGTCATCATCCACTAGTAGGCAAGAGTTTTTAAAGATATGGTTACTAGGCCTATATGTTTCCATAACATTTCAACATAAGAAATATTTTACGTATTTCAAACAGCTGAACAACCTTGGATGTCTTAATACAATTATTAAAAACACTATCATGAAAAGCTCACACAAATAATAATAAAAAAAGGCACATAGTAAGCCAATACCAGTAACGAGATACAATGTGGATATTTACTAAAACGCCAAAGATAAGAAAACGAACGACCTTCCTGCATTGTCTGCCTATAAACCTGCAGTCTCATCCCTCGGCCGCTTCGTTTAACGGTTAGCAAAACGTGCAACAATACAACAACATATACATTTCGAGAGGACCTGTAAGGAACGTGGTGTGTGTGTATGTGTGCGTACGTGTACACGTGTACGTTTGTGTGCACGTGTGTGTGTGCAGTAGGGGTGCATAATACGCTAAAAAGGGATCCCATCCCCTACTTCCCTCACCAGGGGGCACTATTCGACACCACTCCTCAGTTGTCACTTGCAAACTCCCAAGGTGTATGTACTCATATTTGAATATTAATCATATTTTCTAAATATTCATTAGCGATTGACAAACTGATCTGAGTATTTCTGAAAAATGTAGGCCAAAATGTTCGAAAATACATGGATAAATAATGAGCGAAGGTGAAAATAAAAAACGTAGGTTGAAAATACAGCATTATTGCAACCCCTACAGCCATCTTTAATCCAGAATTTGTGTGCTTCTCGGCGCACCCGTAATCTCTCTCCTCTCCCCCCCCCTCCTCCTTCCCCACCAAGTGAGCTGAATGTATGTCCTTGATAACAAGTAAAAGAAAAAGAGAAAGATGGGGAGAGAGAGAGAGAGGGAGAGATGCAAAGCAGAAACTTTATTATGAGAAAAAGTTAAGAATCGCAAACAAGGGAGGGCAATAAGCGACTTCAGCGTATGTCATGGGAGAGTGACAGTCGATTGAAAGACTGGATGGACGCTGTAGAGGGAATTGAAGAGGCGAGTAGGGGAAGCCTCTCCTCCGCCACTACAGGACAGTATTAATAGATCTCGACTCTCCGACAACAACTGGGCGGGGATGATGTCAGGAGGCTAAGACCATTTTTTTCTTCCTCCGCCTTATTCTTGCGTCTCTTCGAATGTCTTTCCGATATTCGACGCGGGATAAAGATGAAGGAACGCCAAGGCGCCTCGTTCCTACGCAACGTCTGCAAATGAGAACACGAAAAGAATAAAACGCTATTCATCCATAGTTGAACACTGAAGGTAAGTCGTTACCCTCACAGTGTAAATAATGAGGTAGCAAGCGGACCGGACTCGCGTTCTCTAAACCCCCCCCCCCTTCCTCACTCGCCTTCCTTGCTCTCTCTCTCTCTCTCTTCCCGAGTGTTTGTTCTCTCCCTTATCACAACAACCGAACATCTGATACACTGGCTGAGAGGTCTGGGAGGGAGGCTGGTGAGAGATGTTAGACGGGGTGTCGGAGAGGGTAAAGGATCACCCCTTCTCCCCAGGGGAGGGGGGAGGGGGAGTGAGACAGAGCCTAACCTAGTCATTAAGGTTGAATCTATTTATAACATCCACAGCCCCACAGGAGCTTATGTGCAGGAACAAACGGTATCAGAAATGTCGCTACCACTGGCCTACGCCTCTCAGCCAATAAAGACCACACAGCCGTCCAAGGGATAAGGTATAGTATCAGCCTATTATCCTCTCACAAGCAAGTTTCTCCCAAGCTCCTTTTTTTTTCCTTCACAATTTCTGTCTTTCTCTAGCCGTGACAAGGAAAGAAGAGGGAGTCGACATCACACTCACAAAACTGTGACTCACCGAACCTGCATAGTGACAACGCTTGGCAAGAGCTGAATGGTCGAGTGTTGGTGGAATATAAGAACGCCATTACTTATTATGACTTCGCTCGTCATCTAATCCAGTCTTCTGAAAAGCATTCTGGACTCGTCGCTTCATTTCCCAAGCATTTTTGTCTCACACTGACAGGGATCTGAGGTTCGATGCACCAGCGATATCCATAAATTGGCCATTACAAATACATAACAGCTGTCATGAAAGAATCTCAGTCAATCATTGTCAACTGGCAGAATTAATGAACGAATATTCTCTTCTTAGCACGACTGAAAATACAGCAACATTCTCAATATTTTTTATTTATAGAATTTAGGAGACTTGGGCTACTATATTTATTAATCTTCGTTATGAGTATATAACCTCGAAGCAAATGAAAAGGGCATGAACTTGCTTAGCATGTTTAAATTAACTTATTCGACAAATAACACGAAAAGTACATGACCAACATTGTTCTTAAGGGACCTCTTCGTAAAGAGCACAGAACTTACAATTACACGACAACACCTGCGTTGAAGCTGGGTCTACATGACACATCATTTGGTGTTGAACTGGCCACGTCACTATCGACAATTTCATATTAGCTTAATGGACTGTCACGGATGTAAAGCCGATAAGCAGAAATTATTCATGAACGAATCAACGTGGTGCTCATGATTTCTGGGCAATTATTCAGGAAATAGAAAATCTGCTGGGTGAGGGAACATTCCCCAAAATAGAGAAAAATTACATGAAATTTATTTATAAAAAAAACTCCATATAGCAACCATGGAACTTTTTTTTTTTTTACTTGAAATTAAAACGTATACAAGAGGACTGAAATATTAAGTCTACTGAAAAGCTAGAACATGACATAATAACAGTTTTATGGGATGCAACATTTTATATATATATATATATATATATATATATATATATATATATATATATATATATATATATATATATATATATATATATATATTATAATTATATACTTGTATATATGCATATATATATATATATATATATATATATATATATATATATATATATATATATATATATATATAATCAAACTTCTTACTGTAACAATACTAACTTGCAAGGGAGTTGTATTTAGTGGGATGGCTGAATAACTGAAAATATAATTATAACTATTAATATAATAGTTTCTGTTAATGTAATCATTGTAATTTTATTCACATCCTACTACAAGTTTGTATAACAGGTGGTTATAAGTTATGGTCTTCTGCATTCTTACTATCAACCACTGTATCGTACCCACTGGCAGTAAAAGCAACCATTGTCATGTAGGAACACCTGTGTACATGATCATATGCTTCAGGCATTAGTCTATTTGTAATCCGTCATAATCCTTGATTTCACAGTATTTTCAAGCTGTCAAAGTTGTTATGGCTTCATGTGGTATGGTATGGGAACGATTTCAACCAACTAGTCTGGAGTCCAGGTCTGCATCTATACACAATGCCTTTGCTGTTCTTCTCCTTTTGTATCTGTTGTCAAATTCTTTAATAAAAGTAATTCATCAAGCAATTATCTATCCATTTATCTATATTATATATATATATATATATATATATATATATATATATATATATATATATATATATATATATATAAAATCACTATATGGCAAGTGCTTTATCTCTTCTCATCATTTATAATATATATATATATATATATATATATATATTATATATATATATATATATATATATATATATATATATATATATATATATATATTATTATATATATATAATAAAAATCCCTCTGACAAGTGATTTATATAACTGTCATTTTTACAAGCATAATTAAAAACTGGAGTGTAAATCCTCATCGGTTTCGGTTTTATTTCTAAGCCATGACCAAGGTAATTATATATATATATATATATATAGTATATATATATATATATATATATATATATATATATATATATATATATATATATATATATATATATAGCAGTGCACCACATTCTAGCTCAGCGTTTGGGCTTGGCTTCATTTATCCTGATCGGTCTGCGTAAATGTAAGTGTTCACAGATTGTCATCATACCCATTTTGGTGTCGTTTTAAAGCTGAACTGTCTTACATCTTTGCAGTATGCTAAAAAAAAAATCGCCAAAATAAAAGCTCTAAATGACAAGCTGAAGTTGATGAAAAAAGTATACTCGGGTGATAAAAAAAAAAAAAAAACGGTATTAGCAAATTCACCTGATTTTATTTTTTGCTCGGCAACACTACGGTAGATTACGTTTCCAATGTCGAAAATTTTGAAACTATTTACGCTAGCTATTGTGCATCACAGCAATGAAAAATTCTAACAAACAAACTTTGATTCCTTATCGAGAATTAGCTTTGCAATATATTTCTAGGAAAGGTGTTTAGCGTTAATTTTCGTGCTAATATAAGCATTTTGGTGCTATTTGAATCCGGTATAGTTTTATTTCACTGCCACGTTAAAAAATGGAGGATCAAAAACAACGACTTGAAGTTAGATAAAATCTAAAATTTCTTTTCCTTCCTATATTTATAGGAAAAAAAAATAAACGGGTATAAAATCTTCGCATTATGCAAAATATGATAAATTGCCTTTCCTAAAATATCATACTGACGTCCTGTAGCACATCATATTACAGATTTTTTCATTGCATAAGAACACATGCAATTTATATATTTATGGCACGGAGCTAAGAGAAATTTTTATTTCCCCTTTACCTAAATTTTTAGCTGTTCGTTAACATTCATGAAGAACTGAACTTCAACAAGTAACGTACATAATGTACTAATTCACTTGACATATTATGCTTAAGATACAAAGGCAAAATTTTTCTAATTTGTGCAGTAAAAATTTTGACGGGTACCCTGGCATAGAAATTCAAAAGTGTGTAGGAAATTATATATATATATATATATATATATATATATATATATATATATATATATATATATATGTATATAAATACACTGTATATATACTGTAATATACATATATGAATATACCTAGATAGAGAGATATATGTGTGTTTGTGTGTGTGAGTGTACGTGTGTATTCCCAAAGGGTTGATCATCATTACGACACCTTCACAATGATAACAGTACCTGCCCAAATAAGATTACCAGACTGATTATCGATATCATTTGAAACAATATCTCCTCATCATTGTATCTCCACGTTTATCATTTTCAAGTTTGATTTTCTTCAGTTCTCCAGAAAAACAAGACTTCCCAAATCACATCGCAACTGTCGTGATTATATATATTATATATATATATATATATATATATATATATATATATATATATATATATATATATATATATATATATATATATATACTATTCTTTCTTTCTATATATATATATATATATATATATATATATATATATATATATATATATATATATATATATATATATATATATATATATATATAAAATTCACTGCCCAGCATTCCCTGTCTGATGGCTGTACGTATGCGTACGCACACACACACACACATATATGTGTGTGTGCGCGTGCACGAGCGCCCTGAGTGCTCCCATACTATGGATGTACCGTTTGCCGATGCTACTACACCTCTCTCAGTAAGCTAGGCCATATCAAAGTTATGTACATTTAATCATTCAAATTCCCATTCCTGGCATCGCAACGACAGAGGTCATACGGGACTCCCTTGATGATATTTTTAATCCAGTCTGGGAGGATGAGACTGAGGTCAATCCCTTCCTGGTGTATAACCGTTTCCAGGACAACGAAACCACCTCCGTTACTCTACTCCAGTGATTCTCAAACTGGGTGCCGTGGCACCCCACAGTGCCTAGGGGTGCCGCAAGATTGCCATGAATTTGAAAAAAAAATAAAAAATTTGCAGAAGTCTTCATAAAATTATTATCAGCGTGTCTACTCTGATATGTTAACACACACACACACACACACACACACACACACACACACACACACACACACATATACATTATATATATAATATATATATATATATATATATATATATATATATATATATATATATATATATGTAATTTATGTGATATATATATATATATATGTATGTTAATTTATGCGATATGGTGGGATGGTAAAGAAGGGGTGCCACGGTAATGATTACATTAGTTAGGGTGCCATTACTAAAGATTGAGAACCACTGCTCTATTCCGTCAAAGTGCCATCCTTAAAGACGCAATCCCCGATGGATCGAGTGAATGATTAGGAATCAAATGGCATCACGACAGATAATAATTTAATCATATAAATATATCATCTAACCTTTTTAACGGTCATTGAAACGAATTAGGATATAATTGGTTTACGATGCAACTCAAACTTAAAAGAAAGTATAACTTTGACTATGAAAGTTAGACTGATGACGCAAGGGGATCGTGTGCATCCTGTGTTTATGGGACGGTTATGAGAGAAAGTTGACAGCCAAGAACACAACCGTCTCAACAAGTGCATACGTACAAGAACATGCCCACCAAAAAGTGTACGTTATTCATTACGATTACCTGACCATGAAGTTCCAAACCTACCTTTCACCAGGTTGGCCAGAAACAGAATGTTGTATTGAAACCTGTACTTTCGACATCATTTTCTGTTTGCACCTCAGTAGTTTCAGATTAGTTCCCAGTAAAAATGACTTTAGGACATCCATAATTCATCTTTAAAAAATATAAAGTATAAGTACTATTCAATACCGAATACTGTACGAAGAAAGTTGCCTTATTGGGAAAACTGCATTACCAATATTCCGTACACGCTGACTGCTTGCCGTCTCTTGGTTGATTAAGTCTAGAGGGTCATATCAAGCTTCCCACTCCCTTTCACACCTTACCCGTGCTGGCATAAGGCCGTTTGATCAAAACCAACCCACCAACGGCGCATTTCACGAAAATGAAATTAAACAACAATTTTACAGCAAGCCACGAAACCGCCCATACGCTGCGCGGAAAATCTTCCCTTGGCAGGTTTTGGTGGAGGTTAGGGACAGAAGGAATCATTCTTGGGTCATGGGGAGAGAGAGAGAGAGAGAGAGAGAGGAGAGAGAGAGAGAGATCTTCTAGACGGGAAGGGTGAAGGGTGGATGGGAGGGGAGGGAGGGAGAGTAGCATTAGCAGCATGGGAAGATGTAGGAGGGGGTAATGCTACCTACTGGTTTCAGACCAGGGACTGACTTCCATTTCAATATGCAAGACCAGAACAAAAGAACCTATGAAAATGCTGTAGTTGTTCCCGGTGTGTTGTGAATTATAACAAATCGAATAAATATTTAAGGAAAAATTCTCTCTGGCAAACTTAAGCCGATTCCAAATACAGTGTTCTCAAAAGAAATTAGGGAAAAGCACCTCATTATTTTTTAACATTTGAGTTGATTCCAAATTCATTTTTATTTTATGTTTCATTTTATGTTGAAAATTTAAAATCCACACTTGGCTTATTTCTGGCTCTGGTGAATTTAAAATCCACACTCAACATATTTCTGGCTCTGCTGATAATAACAACAATCAAACTTCCTTCACTCAATCCTACAAAAGTACAACTTCACTTATGAGAGCGATGGTCATAACATCTCTCAATCGAGCAAGATAAAAGACACAATTGTACTAATCTAGAATTAGCTGGACTTGCTTTATCGAACGTCTTATCAAACATTTCGTCTCTACACACTTCAAGGACCTTCACGCATAATTCAACCATCTCCGGACTCAGGGATGAAAACAAGCTGAATTGAATACAGAGAGAGAGAGAGAGAGAGAGAGAGAGAGAGAGAGAGAGACTACTATTGATAATACTGCTGGTGGATTTATAAGACTCACTATTAAGATAGCTAAACACATGTTATTTATTTATCACTAGCACAAGTGGATTAAAATCCTGCCTATCACATTAGCATCATCAGTAATAATATATTACTTGTAATAATCTTATGGCCATTATTAGCACAACGGGGACGAGGTGTCAAGAATAGGCGAGCTACCTACAAAACGAGGTAATATATATATATACATATATATATATGTATATATATATATATACATATATATATGTATATATATATATACATATATATACATATATATATATATATATATATATATATATATATATATATATATTTATAAAAATATATATATATATATAATATAATATATATAAATATGTATATGCATATATATATATATATATATATATATATATATATATATATATATATATATATATATATATATGACCTAAGGCCTCAATATGGACTAAAACGAAATCAGTAGGAACTCACTTCTAACTATACTTCACAAAACAAAAGAACTTTATTTGCCTCACTTTACCCACGAACAAAAGATAACGAGCTACTAAAATTCAGCTCGCATAGGAATCTTCTGAAATTATTCTAAAAGCGATGCACGCAGTAATCTGCGCAAGGAACGTACGAAGACGAAAGCACGACAAATTACCAAGCAGGCACAAATACCAAGCAAACACAAGTCAAGAATGACGAAGAAAAACAAGGCAAGCAAGAATGAAGCATTCTTCCGTGCTTTCGTTTCTTTCTGTATTGTAAAATAAAGAAGTGTCTATGTAGTGAAAAAATGTGTGTGAGAAGAGAGAGAGGGAGAGAGATGAAACTACAACACTGGTAAGATATCTAAGCATCTTAGATTCACGGGAATACAAAATACTGGAAGAACAGAAAATTGTACGCACAAAAATTCAGCTCTCGATACTTCAATACAGCGAAAAATCAGACTCTAGAAAGTACATAAAAAATGCAATAAAAATTAATTAACTAACTATACATATATATATATATATATATATATATATATATATATATATATATATAATACACAAATGCACTACGAATTAATCCTTGCTTTAACAACAGAAGGACTGAATTAACAGGACCACTGCCCTGGAGTATCGTTAATTCCAGACCTCTCGGGTGAAACAGATTATCTTGCGTTGCTGTAAAAGCGAATGTTTGTATATGCGATGCTAATAATAATAATAATAATAATAATAATAATAATAATAATAATAATAATAATAATAACAACTAATATTATTATTATTATTATGGAACAAACTGGAAGACACAGCAAGCTCCAACAGTAAAAAAAAAAAAAAAAAAATCGTACTCGACCACTCTACGCAATGACAAAAGACGGCCCTGGCTTGGATCCTAGCAGGAGACCAGCAATGAAGGTTCTTTACAATGAGATGGAATAATTTTTGGTACAAGTCACCATCACGGTCACTCGTTACCTAATTCGCTTTAGCGAGAAAGGAATTCGCCTCCATATTGGTTTCAAAAATATAAAGATCAATCTTCTTCGTTTAACGTGCTTTTCCCCATTTTTTATATGGGGGTAAGCGTCAAGAGAAAATAGTCTTTTTTGAGAAAACCTTGCGAACTCAATACTTCCCAATAAAAGTACAGTATTTTTCTAATACATTTCAAAAAGAAATACGACCATTCTCAATTCAATATTTCGGAAAATGGGTCATACCACAGTTGTTTTATTTTGAATCAGCAGCTGCATACTCCAGCAGCTATAATAACCAGTTTATAATCGCTAACCAGTTTAAAACCGGAGCATGGGTCCTCCGGTAAGACCGGGAGCGTCCAATCCTGCTTCTTCAGTTTCCTCGCAAAAAATTATACTGATATTCAAATAATCAAGGCCAAGACCCTCCATATAATTACGGATTCGAATAATATGCTCTTGCCCTTTGCAAGAGAATAACGGTTTACAAACCAAGAACGGTTAGTACGAGCGTAACGTCACAAGAGAAATGTTATTTAGAATTACAAACCGAAGGCCGATATATCAATAAGCAATGGAATGGAGTTCAAAAAGGACTAAACTTTTTTTAAAGATTCGTTATATATATATATATATATATATATATATATATATATATATATATATATATATATATATATATATATATATGGAACTAGAAAGAGCACAGGCTACTTTTATAAGTATATGAAGAGTCAGGTGGATGAATTTACGTACAGGTATGCAGAATGTGGCTTCTGAAGCAACGACCGGCCTCGAAATTCAAGAGCCATCTGATAAGGTTTGAACTTTGTAATCATAATATGAAGACTCGATCGCAGATATAACGTGCATCCGAAGCAACTGGTAAGACAAGTACATCGAACAACATTCAACCGCTCTTTAAATTTCGTCTACCAAGTGGTCTTCGCTGTTACTTGTAATTAATTATATATGAAATTATTCCTTCCTTTTTCATCTTTCTTTCCAGTGTTTGAGTATTTACACATGGCAATTATAGTCTAAGAAAGTTTATGAGTTAAATTCGTGGCCTTTTGATTGTTCCGTAAAAAACAATTGCTTCTAAGCTCTAGTCCCATAAGAAAGAGCTCTGGCAAATAAAAAGGAAAACATGGAAAAAGATGCAATTCAGGCAACAATGTAATACATCTTCTGAAACAAAACAGAAAATTTGTCAATCAGCCTATTAAAACATTCAATAAACCATCAAAAAACAATCAATAAGAACTGGAAACATGTAGGCAATTATGAGCACAACAAAACCGAAATATTTAGCCAGTGTATTTTTTAACAAACAGAACTAGCAAAATTCCATAGTCAGAAAATGCGTTAGTACTAAGAAGCAAAAGAGAAGTCAACAAAACGGTTGACTTACGAAAAACAGCCTGTATGATGTTGGTGACGTGGCGACACCACTACAGCAACAAATCTTATCGCCTTTTTTTTTTTATCTTTTATTATAAAAACAACAGTATCTGTATATATGATGTACAATATTACATATAATCTCAGTAGCACTAATAACTAATGCAAAGTTAAGCAAGTCATTTGGTAGATTTTTTCATGTGTACCTACACGAATTTTAACTTTTAAGTATTACAATTATGTACAAATTCACCCAAGCAAATGCTAGCACATGTTACACAAAAAGTAGTAACATATACACAAAATTAAGGGTCAGTATGCAAGCTACGTAAATACAACCGAAAGAGTTCATTCCCACCTACCTTGAATCACCTGATACTTTTAATGAGTATAAACCATGCATGTGTACCTGTAAAATGAGTTCATAAAACCATCAACAGAATTTCCGTTACAAAATACTGCTGCAGAAAAAAAGGCATCTACGAAAAATCTTTATATTTTCTTCAAGATATGCAAGGAAGACTTCACCTATCTGACGCTAAGTAAGGAAACGAGCACTGGTTCATGGTCACAGGCGAGAAAAAGTAATCGAGTTAACCCAGGTCGGGAAAATGTTTAAGAAGCCAGGCAAGTGAAAAGGTTTGTTGGATGAAACCAGGTGACGGTAAGGAAAGCAGGTATAAGGAGAGTCATCGTTTGAAATGGCACTATAATTTGTAATCTGTTCCCGAATGCCTGGACAGAGAGCACAGAATGGAACACAGTACGGAATTTAGGCCAAAGGCCAAACGCTGGGACCTATCAGGTCAATCAGCGCTGAAACGGAAATTGACAGTAAAAAGGTTTGCAAGGTGTAACAGGAGGAAAACCTCGCAGTTGCATTATGAATCAATTATTAGGAAAGGGTGGAAAGTAAGATGGAAAAAAGATGATATGAACGGAGGTAGAGTAAAAAGAATGAAATGGGTTGCAGCTAGGGACCGAAGGGACGCTGCAAAGAACCTTAAGTAATGCCTACCGTGCACCGCATGACGGCACTACCTCCCTACGGGATCTGGACAGAGACACTCGGGGTTTAACCACGAAAAGGATAATAAAACAACTGAAGCCTATTAATGACAGACATAATATTATGAATCCTGTTACTGTTTTTGTTAGACTGGCCTTACGTCAGCACAGGCTTTTGTTCCTAAAGCGGACGGTAAGAACTATCTGATACACGTGCAGAGACCATATAGTCAAGAACTGAAATTTTATTGTATAAGCTAATGACGTGAGACCAAGTGAATAAAAGCGTCATGGTTTGAAGCCAGAAGACAGAGAGAGAGAGAGAGAGAGAGAGAGAGAGAGAGAGAGAGAGCTGATTTAAGTCTACTACAACTGGTGTCACAACATCTATGGTGACGTGCAGAGAAGAGAGAGAGAGAGAGAGAGAGAGAGAGAGAGAGAGAGAGAGAGAGAAACTGATTTAAGTCTACTAAAACCGGCGTCACAACATCTAGGCTATTGGCGACGTACAGAGAGAGAGAGAGAGAGAGAGAGAGAGAGAACTGTAATGAGCTCCAGGCAATGGAATAAAGCCAAAGCCGAAGCCACGAAACGAAGAAAGGTAACAAAATGGAGGCGGTCATGGAAAAAGTAATCGGCTTAAGCAAGCTGAGAGAAGTGAGTGATCGCAGTATCTTTCAAAAAATCAGTAGTAGGCTGAAGTATGCTGAAACAAGGCGATGCGTAGGAAAAGCATTATCCGAAGCCCAAATAAAATAACAATTGTCCTAAAATAACACATGGCCAAATTAACGAAAACAAAACCACAATTTAACGCGTTTAATCCGGTATGAGGCGCTCGCCCTAAGTGGCTCTTTCATAATATATTCTCATGTAAACTATAATATGACATTAACAACAGCGGAACTGCGAACACATTAACGCCCTTATAAATTCATTAACGAATTTGTATTGCTTTATTTAAAATGTGTCATTTTAATACAGTCATTTAGATCGACCACTTTATTTTAATTCTGTGAAACACGTTTCCATGTGTCTACATATACATACACACACACACACACATATATATTATACATATATATATATATATATATATATATATAATATATATATATATATATATATATATATATATGTATATATATATATATATATATATATATATATACACATATGTATATATATATACACTTCCCATACAAAATTACATACATATAACTATAATGAATGAGATCCGTTAAGCAAATAAGGAAAATATAAAAATAACAGAAAATGTCAGAAATCAAGAAGAATATTTACCATGAGAAAATGAAATGGATGAAGTGTGAACACCATTAGTGAAAGCATTGAAAAAGTCAATTTGAAAAATTTCCATCACGACTAATTCCCTCTTGTATCGGAGAGTACTCTGGGATACTTGACATCTGTTTATCTGTCAGATTACTTACTGATATCACTATAACTACTGTTTACTTAAATCTTATCATCTTCACTTATAGAGCAAGCAGCATGAACTCGCTACAAACACAAATACAATCTCTAAATTTATTCAGCAATTTAGATACTACTACAATAAATTTGTTCTGAGCAAATGTATTCTAGCTATCATATAATTACCCTTTCCCATGTGGAGTCCGACGGGATAGGCAAACGAATACCTATGTCAAGGATGAAATCAAAGACCAGATCGAAGGACTTTAATTTTAAGTGAGGCAACAGGTTGCCTAAAACACACACACACACACACACACACACACACACACACACACACACACACAACGGCTTGCCAAACCGACGCGACGTTTCCGTTGGTTGGGCAGAATGGTGAGCATAGTTCGGAGGTCCACATCAGGTCCCCAACTCCCTTTCACACCATAAACAAACAACCACGCTAGTTTGAGGTCCGCTTAATCTAACCCAACCCATCTCAAACAAAGCCCAGTATAATCAAGCGGACAAGATAAATGTTTCAAGAAACAGAAAGACAGGGAGAGGATTCTACATACTGGGAGTTAATGATTATGAAAGCCCGGCCAAACCGGTTGACCCCAAGTTCCCGACTTCCGCAAAGTACCTGTAGAACACCAAAGACTGACATGTACAGCGACGTGCACAGTAAGACTGAGAATATTCTTAAACCCGATATGCAATCCAGGCACTTCCAATATACATATATTGGATGGCAAGTTTGACTGAAATTTGCCAAGAAGTATGCTAAATTTTTTCCTAGAATATTTTGATAAAATGAATAACGTCTGAAAGGCAATGACGAGTCGCAAGTACAAACGAGAATAACACCGCCCACACACATCAGAGAACTGTACAGCTTTTGGAGTTCGAGGTCCTTTATGGGTTCAGTAAGAGCACAAACAACCATGGGTGAAGGAAGCGCTTACGTTACAGGAGACACCGCCTATCTTATCACGAGTACCAAGTGAGATAGGCCTACCAACAAGTTCCAAGCACAGGGAGAAGGTCCCTCTATAAAACAATGCCAAAGTATTTCAGCGCAAGGCGAGACGTGGCTATGAGTGCTTGTACGGATATAATACAATTATGTAAAGTTTAGCTAAATTAATTTGTTTTCGTGTATTCATACAGCGCGTCCTGTCCTAAGCTTCCCGTTTTCTTTCCTTTGTTGTGCTTTGACCTATATATGATAAAGTAGAAAAAACATTCTACATACGGAGCCTTCCATCGACCTCAGGGTAATGCTGGGTTTCTGAAAACGATCATTGTATACAGAAGTCGTACAAGGCACTTAAATTTCTATCGCATTGTTCGTATCGTAAATCTTTGTTCTTCCTTTATTTGTCATTGTCATGTCCATCCCATTCTTATCCTTGAAAAAGCCTTTGTCCTGTCTTACGTCTTTCGTCCCACGAGTCACAATCAGTCGAAAGGAGGTTGGCAAGACAGTAGAAGAAATCGAAGAGAATTCGACCCAGAAAGCAATTTATCGGACTCTTAGCCCTTTCCGCACCTTGAGAAACATTGTTGGGAAACAGGAACACAATGCATCCCAACAGATAAACATAGGAAACATCAATGAAGCAATAAGTAACCTCCATTTCTTAACCTAGTATCACGTGACAAGTTTTCAAACTTCAGCACTCGGTATCTAACTCCACTCTTGACTTGCAGCGGCTCACACTGAAAACGAAGAAGCAGTTACAAAGGCTCAGATGCGTTTGTGTCACTATTATATATATATATATATATATATATATATATATATATATATATATATATATATATATATATATATATATATATACACACTGTATTTTGATCCGAATGATAGAAATACGAATGTTAAAACGACCATTCATACTATACAAAGCCTTGGTCGGAGGGTTGCTCTAGACTGAGGTCTTCCAGTGACTTCAAATTCTGTCCACTAAGAATATTCAATCCAGCACCAACATGTGAGGGCTTAACAGGATTATACTGCACAAATACATTTGGATATACTTACAAGATAAAGATGTAATTTAATCTCAAATAGTATAGGTGTGGATGATATCCCACGGGATCTATATTTAAGACTTAACGTCCAATACCAAAACGAAAAAGGTCGTTATATTCATATATAGTCCTCGGGTCTAAACCGGCGTAGCTTTTATATACATAAAACGACACAAGTAATTGGCAGTTTAATGAGGGCTTGGCGAAAGGTTGTTGGGCTTGAATGAGGTGTCATGTGAATCCAGTGCAAACATACGTGTGTGTATGTGTATATATATATTATATATATATATATATATATATATATATATATATATATATATAACTATATGTGTGTGTGTGTGTGTGTGTGTGTGTGTGTGTGTGTGTGTGTTTTGCCACTGGTTTACATGACACCTCATTCAAACTCCAGCATCGTTTCGCAAGCTCTGTTAACTGGGCAATTGCTTCTTCGTCCCTGGATGAGCATTTATTGGCAAACATAAAAAAAAAAACAACATTCGCTGTGAGATTCAATAAATTATTATCACAAGGAGACTTAAACCTTTCGTGATCATAATCAAAAGTGTCTGGACACATTTTCGTTCTAAACTTCAACTTCTGTAGTCGTAATTTTTGGAATCAAACACACTTTAAGACGTACGATGCTTGTCTCATTCTCTATCATTCTGGTAAAAACAGTAATATAATATATTATATATATATATATATATATATATATATATATATATATCGTTGCAAGCTGAAGGTTTGCAATTGCATGAACTACAATAAAAAATACTTGTTGTTTCTTTATTTATACGAATAAACCATAAACCATAGCCTGTATCAACACTACGTAGTTAAAAATTAAGAGCTGTACTCTACAGCTCTTACGAAAAGGAATATGATTACCATAATGCTAAAATCTAAAATGTGATTAGCAATGAAGACCACTTCAAGAAAACATGAAGCCTTCGCAAGTGAGAGAGAGAGAGAGAGAGAGAGAGCATCTGTAAACGACAAATGCTTAGTACAGGAGCGCCTCCGTAATACTTGGGGAACAACCCTTATTTGTGCAGGTTTACAGGCAAATAGTACAACAGAGGCCATTATCTAAAGTAAATCTACAAATCCACTCACGTGCAAGGCTACATATGCATACATACATACATACATTATATATATACACACATACATCCAAAGCCATTAATGGATATTAACACACCTACATAAATAATATTATGTCCTAACAGCATTACTTGCATTTGTGTTTAGACAACTGCCATCATTTCTTGTCCTTTAAGCGTGCATATACATCCAGTGGTGGATTTTAGAGACAAAGATGAGGTGGACTATATCAGTTATTTTTTGTTTGCCTATCTTGATGCTTATGTGAGGTACAGTGGATTACTAAGAATTGGATCATATGGTGATAACTGTCTATCAACGATCAAAGAGATGTGTCCCACGACCTTTAAAACTTTATTTTTACACAGTCATTAATACTTCCCGTAACAAAATAAAACACCGAACCTGTAATTCCACTATAAAAAAAAGGTACAAAACACGTGGAATTTGATTTAACAGAAATAGCCTGTACCCCAGCGTTTCTAGCTTTGTTGAAATGAAAAAAAAAAGTAAAAAAAATGCGCCGGAGTTTCTTCGGCGCAATCGAGTTTTTTTTTTCTACATCGTATAGTCAAGGCCGCCGAAAATAGATCTATCTTTCGGTGGTCTCAGTATAATACTGTATGAACCGCGGCCCACGAAACTTCAACCACGGTCGGTAGTGGCCTGGCCTATGTCGTTGCCAGATGCACGATTATGGCTAACTTTAACCTTAAATTAAATAAAAGCTACTGAGGCTAGAGGGCTGCAATTTGGTATGTTTGATGATTGGAGGGTGGATGATCAACATACCAATTTGCAGCCCTCTCACCTCGGTACTTTTTAAAATCTGAGGGCGGACAGAAAAAGTCCGGACGGACAGACAAAGCCGGCACAATAGTTTTGTTTTCAGAAAACTAAAAAAAATGTCTTATCTCTGGCAATATCAGGTGTACCATCCTTGAATGTTATCTACAACCAAGCATTAAGCATTCTCGATTGACTGAAAATAACCTGAAGCTACAGAAAATGAAGAAAACCCCGGTTTACCGGCATAATTATCTGGGGAATTCCAGATGTATAACGAGGACTTTTGGTGATACAATTTGCATGTACGTTGCTATGTCATCAAGCCAAATGAAGTAAATTTGTCACTACAGCATTCCCAGCAGTTTCTCCAAGCAGGAACTTGGGTCAATTTCACCAAGAATGTCCTGAGTAGTTCATGGGACCACAGACTGATAACAACCATTTAGGGTCTTTTCGAAGTAATGATGGGTATTTCCTAATTCATGTAAGGCTATTTGGCAACGTTTCGTCATCGAGCATATTTCAGTAAAAGTTACGTAACAGAGAAAATGAATGTCTTGAGTTACTGTGAGAAGATAGGATCTGTAACACACACACTCACACATATATAAATAAAAAATATAATGTTTGTATGCGTGTGCATGTTACCGCGTGCTCGCGCTCAAAGGATGCATGAAATCTCAAAGAACTCGCTTCATATATCTTTTCCTCATACTCTCTTTCTTAAGTCAAATCATTTACTTTCACCATAACTACTACTGTTCGACTGCATCCTCAATACTTCGGACAAGACGGCGTACTCACAAATGCATTCTGGGAACGGACCAAACTCTCGAAGAGAGACAGACAGTGAGCTTGAATCAGTTAAAGCAGACAATTCCTCATTCCCCCAGAATAACGAAAGTCCTCCGGAAGGAAACCGAAATGCAGAAGAAAGGACCAGGTAAAAATAGAGATGAAGGGAGAGAGAGAGAGAGAGAGAGAGAGAGAGAGAGAGAGAGAGTCAAGAAAAAGGAAGCCTGGTGTACCGTCACGCAAGGAAGTTCACCGGGAGACGAATGAAGGCCGTGGAATAGAAGGGGCCCGGAAAAAAAATAAAAACTAAGAAGTAAGGACATGTGAGGTCATATGGCAACGGTTAAAAAAAAAAACAAAGACACCCGGCGTTGCTGCGGATATTAATGGAATGACCTGACAAGCATTCATGATCACAACGGTTGTCAATATGAGGAGCATATTCGCCTCCCAACTGTGTTAAAAGTATGCTGAAACAAACAAAGCCATGCACGTCCATGTATACATATATGTATGTGATATATAATTATATATATATATATATATATATATATATATATATATATATATATATATATATATATACATATAATATAGATTTAATATGTATATATGTGTGTGTGTGTGTGTTTGTGTGTGTTTAGAAAGAACGTACGATATTCACTGCCGGACAGATTCATCTGTTATCACAAGAGTCGACCTTCAACCAGTGACTATATAGACACTGTATTCGGGTGAATCGATATTATCACATTTTCAACTAGTAAACAACAAGGCCCCATCAAGTTATCGCAAAGATATAACAGCTGAGAGAGAGAGAGAGAGAGAGAGAGAGAGAGAGAGAGAGAGTCC